>NC_132878.1:13104924-13404924 GCF_030463535.1 Salminus brasiliensis
TTTGTGAGACGTTTACTTTCAAGCAAAATATTCTTCTCAGTACTACGAAAAGGGAAGAAACTGGACTACCTGAATGAATATACTGTATGATCCACTTTCCAACTGAAGCAAACCAATCACAACGCATCTTCCATCAACTAACCCTGCCCCGAATAAAGATTTTCCAATCACAGTTAACAGATACAGGAGTAACAGAATGACACAGCGTAATGTTTTAATAAACAGTTTCCTTCTTTGTAACTGTATTTTTATGTGTGCAGCTTATCACCACTTAATATAAACTAGAAATGAGAAAACTACAATATCTGGAGTTAGTACATCTTACTTTTGGCACTCAATTACATTTAAAAGCAAATACTTTTGTACTTAAATAGAAGCCTGAGAAGAATGACTATGTTGATTCCAGATCATACACACATGCGCACATGCAGAGCATTTATTTGAAACCACACACACCATGCACAAGCACCCCAGCAGGAATACTTACACTATACGTTCAAATGTTTGTGGACACCCCTTCCAATGAATGCATTCAGCTATTTAGCTACAAGTTGCATCTATTGGTGACTAGGGTTACACATGTGCAAATGCTTATATAAACACACACCACTTGTCTAGTCCCTGCAGAGAAGTATTGCCAATAAACATGAACCTATTGGCAACATACCTAATGTCAGATGAGGACTAGAAGGATGTAAGCCTCTCAGCATTGAGCTTTGAAGCAGTAGAACTGTGTCCTCTGGAGTGATGGTGCACCTCAATACTTTTGGGATGAGTTAAGGACTTGGGGATAAGGTGGGGTGTTGCCATCCAACATCCTGACCTCATTAATGCTTTAATGTTGCTGAATGCAATCACATCCTCACAGCAATGCTCCAAAATCTAGTAGAAAGCCTTCCCTGGACAGTAGAGACAGTTACTCAGACAGAAGCAGGTTAACTCTTTTTAATACCCTTGATTTCAGAAAAAAACAACGAGCAGGTGTGCCAATACTTTTGTCCAGTAAAGTTGACACACACACACACACACACACACACACACAAACACATATGTATTTTAAAATGTAGGCTTTATGCATGTCTTTAATGTGGTGGCAGCTTTTGACTCCCCTCTCATGGGCATATAAAGTCCTCGCACATGTTGCACCCAGCCTTAACGGAGAGGACAGAAATGGCTCAGGCCTGGATTGGTCGTTTGCTTCTACTGTAGATAAGTGTTGTGGGATTTGGGGTTCTAAGGCCTTGGAACACTGAACATGATTTATGTATACGACATGAAATGATAATCAATGAACTGGAATGCGTGTATAACTGATACGACCGTTCAGAAAGTGAAAATATGATATTCATTTATTTGCCCCATGCTTAAAGTTGTGGCAGCGCACACAAACTCACTCCATTAATCACAGTCGTAACTAATGATGGTAACAACCAACATGAAGGATTAGTTGTGTCCCAGCACTGAGAAGGTTTCCAGAAACTTCAAAAGGACAGTTTTGTCTTCAATATGTGTGGGCAGAAAGTTTATTGTCCTGAATGAGGAAGCTAAACTCTTGGCTGCGTCCAAAAACTTACAATAAAAAACCCTATTCGAGTCTGCTTTCCTTGACCGTTGAGTTTAAACTAAAGTGATGGAAATTCTTTAACTTGTTTAGCAAATCATTGTTCTTCAGTTAATGTGGCTACTTTTACTGTTATCATGTGACTGGACTTAGCTTTACATGATATACTGCAGGCAGTTCTATGTCTTGATTACAGATTTATTCAGAAACTTATCCATTATCAGCAATCCGCTTCAGTTCGTGTTTTCTTCATTAACCAGTGCTAGAATTCTACTTCCATCATCCAGATTTGGACAGATTGGCAGGAAGTGACCTAACTTGCTTGGCAATTTCACCTATAAAAGCTGAAATAGAAAGTAGATGAGACGAAGGCTGGAAACAAGCTATAAACTGCTGTTCACATGTTTGCAATCAGTTTCTATATAAACCCTGTGGAGTCTATAAACGCGTTAGCAGGTCAAATGTGATGTGATGTTTCTTGACGTTTCTATTAATATCTCTGCTACAATACAGCACAGAAATGCAGTGAATCTAAACCTGAATCTGCCATTTCCACTGCGTCTCATTCATGACTCCCATCTCGAGAAACTCGTCTCTGCCTCTGGCCGTGTCTGACTGGTGGATTTGGGTGCCCTTTATCTGCTTCTCATCTGTAACTGATGGACTTGTGCATCTGACTATAGGTTTGAAACTGACCAACGGACAATGAGAACCTCGTCTTTGCCTCTTGTTGTGTCTAACTGGGGGATTCGTGAGTCTTGTCTTCTGCCTCTTGCAGTTTTTATACTATTTATTCACGCATTCAACTACTTCTGTGAACTCTGGTAAACCCGAGCACCAAAACAAATCGTCCACATGAGTAAAGGTACGTTTTACAGGAGTTATAAAGAATTTCTAAAATCTGACTTTTCAGTGTTTCCGGTTCAGGGTCAGATTACCTCGCATTATAAGCTGAGCTGAGACTGTTCTGCGCATTTTGATGTAAAACATGTGGGTATTATCTAATATGCCTTTAAAGGCGAATTTAAGAAGATATGCAATAATTGAGAACTCCAGAGGGTTATTACACTTTTACATGTTACACTACATCCAACTAGTAACAGACAGACACTGAATGTGCAAATTTGGAGATAACTCACACTTCACTCTGAATCATTCGTCATGTACGGTCCACAGTCAGTCCAATTGACACACTGCGACGGGAGAACTTCTGTCTACATACAGGCACTCAATTCAGCAGAATACAGAGTACTGTATATCAGAAGAACGTTGAGAAAGCTGTGTGCTAAAATTCCACGAAAAAAGAGGAGACATACATAGGCCTACAGGTGGCTGGAAAGAAGTTTGCCCAATTTGCAGAGAGAACTGGAGGTAATCAACTTTATTGCACACATATTAATGTCTATCCAAAACATTTTCAACTCGCTCTGTTTATTCTGTAACTCACTTTTTTAACTTTTCAATATCAGTACACAACATCAGCTTGTTAGACTTTTCCAACTGTGAGACAAGCGACCAAAATTTCTGGCATGTCGCTCACTCAGAGCTCATTGCTTCCCCTCTCACATGGAACGTTAAATGTCAGCCTAATCGGACTGATCCTGAAATTCATTCATTAGATTAATTCAGCATTAAGTTTTTAAAGTTTTTGGACATTTCTTTTATCCCACAGCTTACTAAGCTTCCATGAACTACATAATTTTACGTACATCTACAACTCATTACACTGAATGCGTTTTACAAACTGCCAGCTTCCAACTAATTCTTTGTGGAGATGTATTGGACTACAGTATTAGAATCCTTACACAATTATCAGCAAGCAAACTGGTATTACATTAATCTCAATAACTGGGCTCATTCTGTTAGTTCTTAACATTTCTTAGTCTTCCACACTCAAATGCACCCAAGCCTCGGCTGTGTCAGGTCACACTGCTTCAGACCATACTACACAATTATCAGCATAATGCAGGCATGAAAAGCAGTCAACAGGGGGCCCCCAAATGCACCTTAACGGCTACTGCAGGTGAGACAGAGCATATACACACACACACACACACACACACAAACAGGAGTAAGGTAACAGAAACAGTATCTTTCTATTTCTAGTGTAATAAAAGCAGCATATACTATTATTACAGCATTTACATTATGCTCACCTACAACTACAGCAGTCAGCCATCACTTACATCAGTGCTGCATTTCTGCATTTCTGGAGTGCAGTACTAGATTTTAGAGACCAGAGAGATTCATCTGCCTTTGAGCTGGACTTGGTGATGTCATAGCTAAAGCTTGCTCTCAGGGACCCGTCTCCTCCCACAATAGCGGTATTGTTGATCAGTAGGACAGGCAACTGCTGCACAACGAACAAGCCCGGGATGGGTAGAGGACATCAGCGACATAAGGAAGTCATGGGACAGACATTACTGTAAATAATAGCTCTGTTAAGTGCTTTGAACTTGACACAAAAGCAAACGCCTGCCTTACGTGCAGTATCCTACACATGCAGCCAAGCAACCGTTACTGGAATAACCACTGTTTCTGTGTTGAACCCACACTGATGTTGCCAAAAATGTGTTTTGGTGAAGTTTTCGCCAAAATTAACATCTCAGACTGACAGTCACGGCAAAAGTTGAACCCATGACAGAATGCTCTGCTAGCCGCAACAGCTTGGAAAATGGTCATCACTGCTCCATTGACTAACATTGACTACGATATTAGAATTGTTTATTATTTATGTTTATTACTGAAAACAAATGGCGGAATTCACTTTTTTGGTAAATAGCATGGAAGAGCTGACGTACCACCATCCAACTACTATCATAATGTAAACGCCACATAAGGATCAGTGGATCAACGAATGTAATGATAAGCCTCATTCTGATATTTTGAAAGCTCGACCCTCATGTAAGCACTACTGGTGTGATGAAAATTCATAAAAATGAGCTACATATTATATTGTAAAAGTTTCAAGAATTTCAGAGACAACAAAAATTAATTTCATGATAAATCACTTACTGCAATTCTCTGTAATCAACTGTAATATTGAACATTCTAGGCTGCAATATGGCTTACTCAATTATTTCAGACACATCTACAACTCATTATTCTAGATGTTTCTTAAAAACTGGTAGCTTCCAACTGATTATTTGGGCTGTCGTCGCTCCACTAAATAATACTAATGAAAGATCTGATTTACTATCATCCATCTACCATCATAACATAAACGCACTCTAAGCATGGCTGGATTAGTGGATGTTATGATAAGTCTTATTCTAATATTCTAAAGAACTGATCCTCATGTAAGAATCAGCGCTGCGAACATATTATAATCCAAATATTTAAAAACAAAGCCGACATTCGAAAAGCTGATATCTGTAGGAAATGACGGCACCCTTTCGTACACCAGCTGTTATCAGTCCAAAGGGAAACAAAGTTCTGTTTATCAAGAGGATGCTTGCTAGTCACAAGCAGCTTCCAGTAGCACCATATCTAAAGAGAACTTGAAGAAACAGGGATGGTTTATGGTTTAAGGTAAAGGTTTTTTGTTCACATTAAAAATCATATATGTTAAGGCTCCTAACTATCTGTTTTAGAGCTCTGATCTGAACTGATAAGAATCTGGGATCTATTAGTGCAGTCACAATAAGTCTTGACACAGCTCTCGAGAGCTATCCAGCTAGCATGCTCTCTTGCTAGTAGTTGCCCAGAGTGGTAGAAAATGTATTCTAGCACAGCTGAGTTTACAATTGCTTTTTGAGAGGTTTAAAAACATTGATTCTACAGAATCCGAAGTAAGTTCACTTCCCCACTTTCTTACAAGAGTTAAACACAAAGCAACCTGCTTTCATTTTAAGCCGAACTGTTGCACAGAGGCAGTTTCCTTGGCTCTCCTGCACCACTCATTACTTGTTCATGTTCCCAAGATTACAATTTTCATCAGTGATGTTCCTTTATTACCTTTGTATAAATTGAATTCATAAAAAGCACAAATAAGAGCTTATAAGAGAGTCATAACTCATGAGAGTAAAAATATGTAAGTATGTCATTTCTTAAACAGGTAACGGGTGAGTCTACCACTCAGCTCCACTCATTGTAACACTTTATTCTTTTTTTACACTGAATCTAAGAAAACACAAATTTAAGGAGTGTTAACTCATCTCAAAAACATAATCATACTTTAACAAGCTTATTTTGCTGCCATTGGTTTAAGCAAGTGTAAAAGTAGGGCTAAGTTTTCAGTCTAAAATCAGAAACACAATGTGATTAGCTGGCATCAATGCTAATGGCATGAAAACATTAGAGGTATTCCAATGATGTATGTGATGTTTATTTATAATGTATTTTTAAATGAAAAATGTCCATCCTGCACATACAATATTTTACAACATATAATTACAATATATAAACACATTTTTAATTTCAATTCAATTTTAATTTAGGGAACATGGCTGTTCACACTGATCACATTGTCAATATCACCATTTCACTGAAAAGAGTGATATTATCTTTGGATAATAAATCCAGACCATGAATAATCCAAATACTTAATTAAAGAACGTGATTTTTAGGTGACACGCTGAAGGACAACTAAAATGGACATTTTTCATGACCTAAAATCAGTCAGATATTTGATGAATACGCTGCATTTTCATCCAGAAACAGCTATGGTGATGTCAACAAACAATATTAGCTATGTGCTGCTCAGAATGGTGAGCCCAAGGGTGGGTTTGGGCACCCCTCAGCTAGCATTAGCAGGCTAACCTGAGGTTAGCGTCGCTGTTTCTTTTTTGGTTCAGCTTCTTTGGTCTTGATTAGCTTTCCCCAAAGCTATTTTTTGCCGCACTGTCGGAGCAGCAGAAGGCAGACGCTGCGATTTGGTGAGGAGAAGAGCTGAACTTTGTACACATTTGGCTACCGAGCACATGCCCTGCAGTGTGTGTGTGTTTTGTTTTTTTCAGGACACAGGAGGCGTTTATGATTTTTTAAGAGGTTTTTTAAGCATGCCTTGTAATCTTCCTCTTCACTGAGACGCATGACAAAGATATTCCCAAAAGCATGAATCAGGGAGATTATGTACGCTTTTGTGAAGCTCTTTTCTGTTTGGTGGGACACAGACGCTGCAGGCTAACAGCTAAAATGTTTTTTTTTTTGCTCTCTGGTTTTCCCTATCAACCGTATCGCTCATATAAAAATGAGTGTGAACTTCAGCCTGGCTCCCTGTGCCATCAGGGCTCTGTGTGAAGTTACCAGGTCAGCGGAGATGCGGAAAAACGACATGCTTAAACATGTATTGATGAATAAACTTTCGAAGAACATGCCGAAGTACAACTAGCAGGAGGAAAACACACACACCGCACCCACTGAGTGTACACACACCTGTACCACACTTCAATAAAGGACACAAACCGTTCAACGCAATGCATGCTCATACACATGTCTTTAAATACAGTATCCAGATGTGGGGGTCATTCAGTTCAATATGCGCTATATACAGTACGGTGCAAAAGTCTTTCAAAGCATTAATCTGGATAATAAGTGTGTTCATTTTATATATGATTTAAAAAATTGTTAATATGAGTTAAAAACATAAGCCAGCTATTTTATCAATTTATTCAAATTCATCGGCATTCAATCGGCAGCAAACCTGATTTAACTCTGTTTAGCCAAACCAGGTAGGTACTGGATCATAAACTACAAATTACTACAAACTACAAACTTCTATGAGGCGGGTTTGGAAAAAAACACATAAAATTATTGCATTCACTTCTAATAATTTAATTTATGTATTTATCGTAATATTAAAGTTTATTTCTAAACAAATAAACTTACTGCCCAGAAAAATTTTATGTGGAATTTTCTGAGGTGCCCTAAAACTTTTGCACAGTACCGATATGTCTAATATGTATTACATCATCGCTGTCACGAAGCTGTTCTTTATATATGTGACATTTCCACGATGAGTGTACCAACAAAAATACTAAATAAAATCTTTAAATAAAGATTCAAATCTTTTTTTTTTTATTCTCCGTAAAGTTGCCATTTTGGAGTTTTTGTGTAAGGACAGCAACTATACACATGTAACTAGGGCTGTACAATAATATTGTAATGTCATAATCTCTTTGGTACTTACAGATGAATTTGTTTAAAAAATCTCAGCATATCAGCATTTGATGTTTAGACCTGATCGATACCTCAAACTAATAAGTAGAATGTTTAGATGACATCGGGCAACGATGTCGCAACGTTCATTTTACTGCATTTATAATCTTACAGAAATTATATTTAAGTTTCTCTGAAATGGAAATCCAGGTAAGTGAGGATCTGAATTCTCCATGGGCAGATGTGTAGATTGGTCCACAGTGTTCATGTCAGTGAGCCTCATGTGTTTATCTATTACATATGATCGATATGTAATAAGAGTTTCTTCAGACCTTACCCTGACCTTAACCTCAGGAACTATAAAGAAATGGTTTTGTCCATTCAGGTTTAATGAATGAAAAAAACCTGCTGTAAAGAGCACTTTCTAACATCAGGCTGATTCTATTTCGCTCTAGTTCACCTACGAAGCTAGGATGTTTTAGTCACACTGTTTCAGAGTCTGTAGGATAGGTGTGCTTGGGATAGGTGTGCCAATCAGTGCTGCATTATTCTGAAGAGCAAATGTGGGCTTGGTGCTCACCTCTTTTGTTTGACGCATTAGACTGCAGTTTTGAGGAGTGGCAACGGAGTGCACACTGCAGTCCTGATCTCACACTGGTGTCTGCCCTTGTCGGGATAAAAATCATCCAGAAACATAATCTGAAACATATAACGCATATATCCATTTTGCATGCTGGGAAGTATGTGAGGGTGAGGAAGTTTTGCAAGCGGAAATCGGTGCCAAAAAAATTATTCAGGTGTGTTAACTTCCATTACACCAAACTCTGGTAATGAATGGTGTGTATCAGACACTTTTCAAGCTTAACTGAACCAGAATATGAGTTCTTTTGTAGATGTCAGATAAACTTATTAAAAAGTAATTCTGGATGGGTCACCTGCCATTACACACAGCACCGTTTCTTTCAGCTATGCCCTGCATGTTAGCAAACCTTATATTGATCCTAGTAAATCATTAAACAGGACAAGCTGGTGCTGCAGCCACAGTAAAATAAATGAATAAACAGGGCAGGCATAGTGGTAAAATGCAGGCAAAATGTCGACACACACTTGTAGTGTATGCTGAGTTACTGGAACTGTTATAAAGCGAAACATAAAAGAAAATGAAAGAAAAGTAACTACCAATTTGACTCTTCCAATGTTTGCTTGAAGAAACGGGTTGGGGAATGCAGACCATATTAAAAAGTACTGTACAGTCATTGGGTGGTCCTTGGAGGGAAACAATACATTTCCACTGATTTCCTGAAATAAAGTAAGCGTTGGACTTTCACAACGGGCAGAAAAAGTAACAATGCCTTAGAAGTCACAGTTATTGCTAGCAATACTGAAACCAGCAGGAGAAGTTCAATAAACCTTCAAACAACATTTCTTTTGTGTAGAAGAGAAGACCTTATTAATACATTTAATTAATATTAATACATTAATTAATATTAATACATTTTGTAATCATTTGAACTACTTTGAACTACTTTTTTTTGTTGGACATCCTAAAAATGAGTCTGAAGTCCGATGAGATCTTTACCTACCTAGAAAGACTGATGATACTGCAGTAAACTGTTAGACATCTTTTCAAATCTTTGTCAGTTTAACTGATTTACTGAATTTTATATTCAGTTATATTCAATTTATAGTCAATATAGATTTACAATTATTAGTTTCTTATAGGAATCAGCTACAGCAATCTGCCTGCTTTTTCTGAGGCTCTCTGTCTCTGCGGCTAAACGTGCAATCGAGAACGTGCTCAGCATTCTCACCTGAAAAGGACGGAGACAAACTAGTTAATGTTGTTTTTTTTTTAAATGTTGTCTCATTTCACTAACTTACCCTGCTTCAGTCTTTACAAAAAAAAGGGTGACTTGCACAGTTGTAGCGGGGCGTTCGCTTTGTTTAGCTTTTGACTTTGACCCTGTCCTTTGGAATTTGTCTTCAGTTTCTACAATATGCATATGTTTAGCCTAAAACAGAGACAAATGACTCTGAAAATCCAGAATCCACAAGCACTTTCTAAATTTCTGATGGGATCTCAAGGACAAAAGGTTAGGTATCTGAATACTATGGCAGCAAAAATACAAACACCAACAAATTATTTGGGCTACCCCTGAATATTATTTAGTTATTATTTTTTATGCAAAATGGAAAATCATTGTTTAATTCTGTAATTCAGAAACAGACTAAAAAATAGCTGCATTAAAAAATGCAGACTCAAACTTGTTGATGCAGAACGTAAATCGAATGTAAATAAAACTAACTTTTTACAGAATAAAACGTAACAGAACAGCAAAACAAAAATCAACAACTCGACGACTAAGGGTTAAATACAGACAGCATGGGCTGCATACAGCCTTGAGGAAACCCCAAATGGCTCCACTTTAGCCATTCGTCCACTAAGATGCATCCGCAGAAACACCTGGTAACCTATGGTAAAAAAAGGCGTGTGTCGTGGTGGTTGGTGGTTCTCTGCACTGCACTGTCATTACTAGGACAGCACGTGGCATATTGAGCAGGGCGTCAACTCAGGGAAAGCTAGGAGGCTGTACAGTTATCTTCCACGGTGTAACTCTAAACTATACAACCTACTACCTCATCCCGAGACAACGTCATCACCACGCTGCAGAACGGTGGTAAAAAGGGTGCAGTAAGAATGCGGCAGCAATGCTTTTTTGGGGTACTTGAATGGAACCAAAGCAAAGGCTGCAGATCCTTTTAATGTCATTAACCTGCAGAACACCTACAAAAATCATTGCCTTTAAAAGAAAACCTTTTTATTTAGTTATTTAGTTAGTTTTATTTACCACATAGGACCCTTAGGAGCCTGTATATGGGTCCAGACTTCTATTACTCTCAATGACATAACAATAAATAAGATTTCATGATGAACGGATCAACAGAAATGGTGCACCTACAGTAATGCATTTGATTAAAGCAAGCCTGGAGCTAAAGGAGTTAAGATTTTGCTCCAAAAACACCTGGAATAAAATCCTGCTACACTAACGTACACTAAGATTAGGAACTCCTAAATTTCTTTCTCCTTTAGCGGTACTAATACACAGAAACAAGATTTTCTTTTAACAGCTGTGCCACATCAATGCACCATCACATTAGTAGGCATAGCTCCGGAATAGCCAAGAGGGCAGGCGATCTCTCATGAAACTTTCCAGAACGTGAAGGATGTCGCAGAGGAGGGAAGGACGTCACAGTGACCTCGCAGACACATACCTGTAGACGCGAGCTTGTGCCCAGAGTCACCACAAGTTCGGATCTACGGGTTTGTGGCAGCCGGCAGAATCGCTCTGACCGAAGCAAGAACCATCTCTGCACTTGTGTTTTTTTTTTGTTGTTTTTTTATACCAGAAAGCACCACATTTAAACAGAGGCTGGAGATACAGGAGGTAATGCAGTTAAGCTGTAGTTAGGTTGGGTAATGCAGATAATAGAACACGAAAGACAAAAGGGCATGCAGATGCTCCATCTCCTGATCTAATTTACAAAAGATATCGTAAGATGATGCAGCGATGAGAAGAAGGTCATTGTCAATGCTGTTACAGTGTAGTTAGGAAGGGACCTGGAAACTCCCGATTAAAGTAAAGAACATCAATGAGAAAATAAAATTTTTAAAAAGTGGAAATAAGAAGAATTTTACAAATTCAATCTGTGCTTCTCTGGCAGAGCTGCCTGGAATTGATACCAAAAACTGGGCTAAGTAAGGCAGAAGGACAGTGCACCGTCCACCACAAAGCGCCTTAAAATCATAAGGCTGATTTTACAATGGAGTAAAATAGTCTAGATCTGTCGAAACAGTTAAGTCAGCACAACCTTCAAATGTAGATCAAACAGCCTGACTCACTGAAATAAGTGGGTGGAGTAGCCTAAAACCTTTCCTAAAAGTATGAGATTTTCTTTAGGTACTAAACTCAACTACATACGTACTGATTCAGCATATATTGACCTCTGACAACTAAAGTTGCTGATTTTCTCTTTAGATAAAAGGTAAAAAGATACGGCTCGAGATTCAACGGTCTGACCAAGCAGTTTGGAATGGGAGCTGCCGGCGGTAAAGTATGTTGTAAAGGAGAGTGAGGAAATGTAGCTGGGTTAAAACTAAATTATTTTCTTCAAAACAGACTTTAAAACTTGATAAATCTAAATCTAATCGTCTAAACGTAACCAAGTAAATGAAACTAGTACCCACCTCTGCTCAACGAAACTGTTCACCAAGAGCCATGAAGTCAATCCCAACCTACCATAATGACACGCCAGGATGTTAAGGATGTTGCCTCATTGCGAACTATTGTTGCGACACCGACGTTTTCAATAAGGCAAACGGTTGGATATGCAGCAGCTGGGTGTGTCCCGGCAAATTAAAAAGCATGCGAGCTTTAAGATCTCAGTCAAAATGTCTGCAAGTGCTTCAGGACACTCCTGGACACTGTCTGCCACAAACTTTGGAAGTTAACCTCCTGTGTTCTCACGTCAGATACAGCGTAGAATGAAGGTCACTATGAAAGGACACAGCCACATGTTAGCTGGGTGTTAGCAAGCATGCGGAGCTGCTGCTAGCTTCAAAGCACTGCAGTGTGGCTGCTGACTCTTCAGACCAGAAAAGTGGTTCACTTCGTAAACTGAAAATTCACATTTCGCAAACCAAAATCGCTTCGTTCACAGATTGTTTGATAACACATCGTTTTAAGAAGCGGCCTTGTGTTTAAGAAGCGTTGTCTTGCTTAGCATGCTTAGCTTGCTTGCTGCAGACCGTACTGATTTACGATATTTCATTTTAGGGCCTGCAGTGTTAAGGCAATAGTCACCAGTGACTATCGATGTAGCCATAAACCGCAAACTCTGCACCAAAGACCCGCCTGGTTCGTACACAGGCATGTAAGTACAGCAAGCTGTGTTTAGCTATGCCATGATTCACAGTGTGCTGCCACTCCCTCAAAGAAATCTGATGAAACGAAAAACCTAATGGTGAGTTTTGCTGGTATGTGAGTAGCTGGTATGTTGGTAATATCTGTCCTATTTTTGAAAGGAGCTCCAAATGTATTATGTATTATCTGGAATGTCAAATATCCTGGAATAGAACATGAAGGGTTGGTTGGTTGGTTGGTTGGTGGAGCATTAGCCAAGTGCTTTGCACGTTAGACCAAATCAGATTTTACGCTCAGAATGCTGTCGAAGGACAAACCCTTGGTCAGTAGTGCTGTGTTACAAGGCAAAAAATAAAAGCAAGCAAATCAACAGGGACAGGGATATAATGAGCAGGAAAAGGAGTAAAGCTACAGCAATGTCTTGTTAATTAAGCTGTTTTGTGTAGTATTCAGTGGAATATGGAGTTAAATACCCCGGTGTTATTTAGCACTGGGCCACTTAGGAGAAACTTGCTTACAATCAGTGACATATCTGGAGATGAAAAACAACATTTAAACATGTCTCGGATGTAGATTTTATTTTGTGCTTCTCTTTTGGAGATCCTATTCCAGCGGCGGCGCGAAACGCTGGACCACATCGTGAACGTAACCCAACTGAAAAAACGGTTTTAAGTTGGAGAAGCCCGAAACGGAAAAAGGAACAACGAAGGACGGAGAAGAAGAAGAAGAAAAAAACTAGAATAAGAAAAAGGAGCGTACCGGTGCAGGACGGCGGCGCGAGGTGGCGGGTATGGTGCTGACCAGTGCGTGGGTCCAAACAGGAGCAGTCACAGTCTTCTCATGGCGGTGGCATGGAGGCCGACTCAGGGTGCAGGCTAGGCCGATTCCGTCGCCAAAAAAGGGGGAAAAAACAAAATAAATAAATAACGATGTAAAAAAAGAGATCTGGAAGAGGAAAAAGGACACAGCACATTAGAACAACGCGGAAACAAAAAGGTTTACTCACAATATCAATGGTTTAATACTCAGACAGGTCCAGACATGAATGGGGAGCGTACAGAGAAAGCTATGACCGCAAATGTCCCGGCTAGATCAACAACAGAATATGGCCAAGTCATTGTCAGAAAAAGGCTTGGAGGCAAAAACAACAACAACAACAAAAAAAAACAAACCAAAACAAAACAAAACACCCCTGTCCCTTTGGTCACCCTTCTGCGCGGCGGCGGCTCTCGTCCACGTTTTTACCGGCCGAGGCGCAAAAAAAGCCCCGAAAAAACGGGTTTCTGAAAAAAAGGTTCCGTGGAAGAGGGAGAGAGGAGAAGGCGGAAAAAAGAAAAGGTCGAATGCGGTGAGATGTGGTCGAGGAGGAGTTTCACCACTGCCCAGGCTACAGGGAAAGTGGAATTTGTGACCAAGCAAAGGAAAGGGTGGTGTTTTCTTTTTTTTTTTCTCCCTCTTTTTTTTTTTTTTTTTTTTTTTGGCGCTTCGCTGTGCTCGAGTTTTTTGGATCACAGCAGGGTCCTTGGCTGCGGTTCTGACTCGCCTCAACGGTGCCAAAATTTGCACGATTTCCCCTTTTGTCTTTAACTCCAGTGCATAAAACTTAACGGGGGATAACAACAAAAAAGACAACAAAACAACAAGAATGATAGAGCGAAGGAATGCTTCGGACGAGAGGGAAAAATAAAAAGCACAGAGGGAAAGTTTTTGAAGGCGAGAGAGAGAGAGAGTGAGCGAAAGGGACAGGCGAGAGCAAGAGATACCGAGGGAGAGAGAAAGAAGGGGAGAGAGAGAGAGAGCGTGCTACACAAAATAATAGAAGCTTAACAGAAGATTCTGACTGGTAGAAAGAGGAGAGAGAGAAAGAAAAACGAAGCAAAATGCTGGAAAGAAAAGGAAAGGAAAAAGTAGTGAAGGACTGAAAAAAGGACTGCTTTCACACCGGATTTCTTTTTCGCCAAATATGCCAACGTCTCTCCCTGTCGGGCGAGCTGCACCGTCTCCCTTTCTCTCTCTCCCTCTCTCTCTCCCTCTCCCTCTCTCTCTCCTCCTCCTTCCCTGGCAGCCTGCGTCCAATCCAAGCCACGTAGGGAGAGAGCGAGAGAGAGTCACAGAGACACAGAGAAAGAGAGAGAGAGGGAGAGAAGGGTGCACTTCTTCAGCTTCATCAAAATGGCTGAGGCCGAAGATGATTTTCAAGACAGAAAGAAAGAGAGAGAGAAAAAGAAGAAGAGAGGGAGCAATGCTCACTGTCCTGTTCCGGAAAAAAAAAAAACGACAGGCAGGGGGTCTGTATGCTGTCTCAAACCTCTCTCTCCCTCTTTATGTCTACTTGTCTCTGTCTACGTCTCTCATCCCTCTCTGTCTCTCCTTTCTTACAGCGCTCCAAAAACTCCCCCAGATCCACCCGGCGAACAATATTTGTTCGCGTTCCCTGCAGAAAGCCACGCTAAATGCCCGCAATTAACCGTGTTTTTGTCTCCGTCCCCTCCGTCCCTCTCTGTCCATCTGTCTGCTCATCTGTCCTTCTGTCTGTCAGGGTCCCAATATCTATTTGCTTGTTTACATGGCCGTCTAAATCCAGGCGCTGGCACAGGCTGCCCAACGCTCCCTCTGTCTGTCGACTGTGTGTGTGTGTGTGTGTGTGTGTGTGTGTGTGTGTGTGTGTCAGTCAGTCACAGTCTGGCTGCCCGTCCACCACTCCCCAGACGCTGAAACATATTCGAGTGCCACTACCTCCCCAGTCCCTGCATCCTTTTGGCCTCTCTCACTTTAGCTATGATTTTGCGACGATGGGTTGCCTGACACAGTTTTATCCCTCTTTTTGCACATGCACTTTTTTCGGCACGCTCTCAATTGATTTAGGCTTCATTAGTCGGACGCTGAATTGTGATGATTGGTGATGGTTTCTCAAACTCAATATGGCTTCCCATCACATCCCTGACTTAACATGGCTGGGGGACTCTTTTCAGTGCAACACATACTGCAGGCATCACGTGGTGCGACACCCTATACGCTCCCCCCATCTTCTCTTTTTGACGTTAATGAGTGAGTGTGAGTGCCCTGTATCGCACAGCCTTCTGTGCAGTCTGGTTTTGTGGAGAGTAGACTAGACTTGGTGCTTTGCCACATTTTTTTTATGTTTGAAATCAAAACAAATGGAAGAAAGTCAAAAAAGGTGGGGTAAAAAAGATCGAACCTGAAGGTACTTTTGATTCAATCATTCTTATGTATTTACCTATTTAAATGAAACAGCTATGATTAAATATGAATAATTGTGTATGCAATGTAAAGCAAAATGACAATATCAACTCAATCCTAAGAGCTGGTAACACAGGATGGTCTGTTGTAGATGCCTCGTAGATGCTCATCTGACAGTCAATTAACATTCAACTGATTGCTTATTAAATGCAACTGAAGTTGACTGTCGATTGAGTGCAACCCTACACCTCACCCTAACCTTGCTCTTACCATTTTAGGGTTAGGTTTGGGATAAGATTTAAGGCTTAGGTCAGGATTTAGGGTTGATTCAATTTATAAGCATTTAACTGAATGTCAGGTGAGCTTCTACAAGGCGTCCCCGAAAAATGACATGTGTTGTACTTTCCACACCTTGGGAAATGAAGCAACACCATGGGTATTCATTCACATTTTGTTCAAACAACTGCAAGAATTGTGAATCCAGTATACTGTATCACGTTGAATTGTGAGCTAAGTCATACCCTATTGTCATACCCTTAATTATATTACATACCAGTCATAATGCAATATCAGCGCTGGGTTAGATGTGTAACAATACAAGTCTTATGTGAAAGTTTGGCCACCCTGGACCTTTGCTGTTTTTGTTTTTAGTGAGAAGTAGTTAATACAGCTTTTGTAGTTTTTCAAACACAAACCACAATTTAATATAATAAAAAATAAAATACAAATAAAAATGAAAATGAACGGTCTATTAAAGATGCCTCGTAGATGCTCACCTGACATTCTTACTGAACTGAGACTCTGAGTCTCTTGAATGTAATCTTACACCAAATCCTAACACTAATCTTACTCTTTTAGGGTTAGATTTAAGGTTAGGTTTTAGGGTTGATTTAAGGTTTAGGTGAAGGTTAGGGTTAGGTTTTAGGGTTGATTTAAGGGTACTGTTAGGGTTAAGGTTAGGTTTTTGGGTTGATTTAAGGGTAAGGTTAGGGTTAAGGTTAGGTTTTAGGGTTGATTTAAGGGTAAGGTTAGGGTTAAGGTTAGGTTTTTGGATTGATTTAAGGGTAAGGTTAGGGTTAAGGTTAGGTTTTAGGGTTAATGTAAGGGTAAGGTTAGGGTTAAGGTTAGGTTTTTGGATTGATTTAAGGGTAAGGTTAGGGTTAAGGTTAGGTTTTTGGGTTGATTTAAGGGTAAAGTTAGGGTTAAGGTTAGGTTTTTGGGTTGATTTAAGGGTAAGGTTAGGGTTAAGGTTAGGTTTTAGGGTTGATGTAAGTGTAAGGTTAGGGTTAAGGTTAGGTTTTTGGGTTGATTTAAGGGTAAGGTTAGGGTTAAGGTTAGGTTTTAGGGTTAATGTAAGGGTAAGGTTAGGGTTAAGGTTAGGTTTTTGGATTGATTTAAGGGTAAGGTTAGGGTTAAGGTTAGGTTTTTGGGTTGATTTAAGGGTAAAGTTAGGGTTAAGGTTAGGTTTTTGGGTTGATGTAAGGGTAAGGTTAGGGTTAAGGTTAGGTTTTAGGGTTGATTTAAGGGTAAGGTTAAGTTTTAGGGTTGATTTAGGGGTGAGGTTAGGGTTAAGGTTAGGTTTTAGGGTTGATTTAGGGGTGAGGTTAGGGTTAAGGTTAGGTTTTAGGGTTGATTTAGGGGTGAGGTTAGGGTTAAGGTTAGGTTTTAGGGTTGATTTAGGGGTGAGGTTAGGGTTAAGGTTAGGTTTTAGGGTTGATTTAGGGGTGAGGTTAGGGTTAAGGTTAGGTTTTAGGGTTGATTTAGGGGTGAGGTTAGGGTTAAGGTTAGGTTTTAGGGTTGATTTAAGGGTAAGGTTAGGGTTAAGGTTAGATTTTATGGTTGATGTAAGGGTAAAGTTAGGGTTAAGGTTAGGTTTTAGGGTTGATTTAAGAGTAAGGTTAGGGTTAAGGTTAGGTTTTTGGGTTGATTTAAGGGTAAGGTTAGGGTTAAGGTTAGGTTTTAGGGTTGATTAAGGGTAAGGGTAGGGTTAAGGTTAGATTTTATGGTTGATGTAAGGGTAAAGTTAGGGTTAAGGTTAGGTTTTAGGGTTGATTTAAGGGTAAGGTTAAGGTTAAGGTTAGGTTTTAGGGTTGATTTAAGGGTAAGGTTAGGGCTAAGGTTAGGTTTTAGGGTTGATTTAAGAGTAAGGTTGGAGTTAAGGTTAGGGATAGAGTTAGATGTAGAGTTCCATTCAATTTTCCCATCTATAATGGACATTTCAAGTAACAGATTGTAAAGCTTGATAAATTCTCTGACTCTTGCACTAACACATATCTACCAAGGGCTGCTCTAAGCAATTGTCAGTATAAAGATCTAAAAACAAATGTAACAGAAACCCACACAACAGGGGAAGGCTATAAGGAGATGCGGAGTTTGCGGTTGCTAGAGTGCAGATTGTTATGACAAAAATGGCAGTTCAGGGGAACTGTGGAGGTTTTACTTTCTGGTTTAATGGCATTCAGCGGAGTGATACAGTGTTTGTGAAAAATACTGTGCTGTTATTTCGCTGGTTAGAACACTTCTCAACCAATTATCTTGCTTGGCCTGAGCTAACTGTTTTCTGTTTGATATCTAAAGCAATTACATAATGCAATTAGTCTAAACATAAAAGTACCACAAAAAAACAACTTCTATCAACTTGCTCCTGCCTCCCGGAGCTCGTCACATAAGCAAATAAACAAAAACATGGATACTGTGCTAACATTATTTTTCATGCAGATGAATCATATTTTACACAGGTTGTATTGTCATATGTCAATGTTACAATTAATTGCTAAACCCTTAGTTAATGTATCTAGACAGGAATTGTCTGCCGCATGTGTTAAAGACGGCATCATAGCACTACTTCTGTTTTCAACATTAAATATATTAAAACCTTATTTTTTGCCTTAGCTTTAATCTTTACTAGTGAGACTAGTTACAAACTAATAGAAACTCAGTCATTTAGGTACTTCACTTAAGATGAGCAACTAAAAGTAAGCTATGATGCTCAGCTACCCCAGAGGCCGAAACAAACAGCTAGAAACACGCCATCACACAGTGTTGCTGATGGGTATCAGTATTACAGTGTGAGTAATAGTGATATCCATCGATACCAACATGCCATCTGTAATGTGTGTGCTTGACATGGCAAGGAAACCAATCCTACACACATCTTTTTGTGGAGGTCACTTTATATCATAGTCAGGGGGCAATTTGTGCTTCACTATTCTTGAAACCAAAATATGTGAGAAACGTCAAACAAGATAAAAGAGTGGATGGGAGACCAGAGAAAATAAGGACATATTTTGGACTCCTGTCCTCCAGATCCAGATCAACTTGAAAGTGAAAGGACAGATTTGGCTGCTGAGCCCCACTTCTGCCCCTCACCTGCCCTGCCTGTGCCAATGCCAAGCTGCAAAAAAGCCCCAGCAGAAGGGAGAACAAAGAGGGCACCATGATTGTGGGCAAACCCCCCAGCAACCTGGAAACAAAGGCTGAGGCAATACGTCATGCCCTTACACTTTTTGTTACCCACAAGCAATAAAAAAAAATTTTTTACATTAGTATTTATTATTCAGATTTTAGTGGATCTGTGTTGCTTCTTGCTTTTGGTATAGCTCTTGATTTTATTTAATAAAACAATATAATAATATTATAATATTCACAATATAATTTGATTAAGAATTTTAAATGGCAGTTTGGCCTGTTTAAGCGCATATCATGTTAATACATCACACATTGGCTAATAAAGAACACTGAATATATGCTAGTGTGTTTGCTTAAATAATTCTACAAAATCTCTAAAAGTAATGGCTAAAAAACACTGCCCAAAATATCAGCCATTTCAGTCTTTTCAATATTTCACAAAATAAGCACAGTGGAACGGACAGCACGGTGGATAACTCTACTGCCATGCACACGAGGAAGACTGTAGGTAGAAATCCAAGCAGAAACACTGCTGCTATACCAATAAGAGCTTGCTCTGAGCACGGGTTTCATCCCAGGAATTCTGTCAACGCATCAATGACATCAAACAAGTTGTTTGAGATTTCAACCGCTTAACCCTTTCGCTTGCCGCCTTCAGACTACGGCATGTTCAATACAGATGATGCAAAGAGATAGGAACTGACCTCCCTTCCAAGCAGCACTAAGAAAAGTGTCAGATGAGGACGTCCTCCTTAACAATCAAACAATAAAACAGGCTGCTTATAAATGTCCCCCATTGAGACAAATTCAGATCAAAGGGGACAACTCTCGGAAATAACCCAAGAACACAGCGTCTCACAGGCAGGTCAGCTCGAGTTCAAGGTAAACAAAGCTGGGAGCTTAAAACAGATTGAGGATAAACTGCAATAAGAAAAGCTGTTCAGTGCAACAAGAAGACAAGACCACACCAATATAAAAATCTCAGCAACTTTAACTTGAACATAATCACTGCATTTTGAGAGCATAAACACTAGTTCATAGCACACTCATAATAGCAATAATCATAAAGTACAAATGAAATCACTTTTACTACTTTAAGTGAGCTAATTACATTGTCACTTATGAATCATTAGTGAGATATGTATTATTTATGTATATCTCAATATAGATGTTGCTTTCCTCTGGAAGCTCTGACAGTTCTTTGCAAATGAAAGGCAAGGGTAGTGAAATGCATCGAATTTGGCTTGCAAAGACAGGGACGCAGCCCTTTCGTCCTCCTTTCCTGCAGTCGGTTTGCATAAATCAGTTGACTCTAACAACATCATTACATTTAAGTATGAAGCATATAGAAATGAATACAGTACACACTGACATGCTTGTCAGTGCACCACCACAATGCTTTCATACTGCTAAATGTACACTTTTGCTTTCAGTGGGTTCAGAGCTTTTTTTTTTTTTTTTTTTTTTTGCTTCTTTCTGTGGGACAGTGTTGCTTCAGGATCTTCCCTCGTGCATATATTCACATGCATTATGATATGAAAGAGAGATTGATAGCACACCACAGTTCCATATGAGCCGAGGTTTCAGAAAGCACTCCCGCTACGCTCCTTCACAGCGGCCCTTAATCACTCACTAATGCACAATCAACTCAAATGGCTGGAGAACAATAGCGTCTTGTGTTCCATGGCTGAGGATCTGTTTATGGTGACTTATCGATCGGATCTCACTCCTTTTAAAAGGCAAAGATTTGAGTGTCTTTCGGATGGAGTCATCTAAGGCCAAGGGAGAAAGATAGGGGAAGCAAAGATGGAGACAATAAAGGGACTAGAGATCTAGAGAAAGAAACTGCTTTTTCCTTTACCGATACTGGAATCTCATTTTTAATAAAAAAAAAAAAAAAAAAAAAGCTTTAATTAGAGATGGCATTTTTGGTATTGGGACGATATCAGCAGAAAATTCTGCATCACAATGAATAAACATGCCAGCCTGAAACAGCACAGACATTGCAGCCTACTTTTACACACTAATTTAAAATAGGCAATTTTAATGTTTTGTAATAAATGGAAATCAAATCTGATCAGATCGGTATCTGACAATACTCACAAGTTTCAATATCAGTAAAGGTATGGGAAAGGGCAAAGTGATACTGTGCCATCTCTAGCTATCTAAAAATGCAGTGTTCAGCCTGCTCAAACTCTGCTACACAGCCAACGTGACTTACACAAAAGCCATGTTTAGTCTGGTTAAGTCTAGTTAAACTATCACTAAAGCAAAGAGAAAATACACACCTTTATAAAACGCTGAAACTGTACTCATTACTACTGTCATTACTACTGTATATTTGTGATATTTTTATGTTTATTTTTATCTCATTTTTATATGTGCACATCAGTATAAACTAAACTTATTAATTTATTTATATTTTTGTGGACTTCTTATAAATCCCATAATTGCATATATAATTTTTTTCTGAGCATATCGTTGATTTTATCAGTGCTAAAATAAAAAAGAAACACTGACTAACTTCCCAGTAGTTCCATTCTGCAGGATTCCTGGTGCTGCAATCCCCCCAATGTAATTACGCCAACTCTGGGTGTGTAACTCATGTAATTTCACCCATTTTGTCTTTGCAGCTCTTAACGATGGGTGGGTTGCTGAAATGCCTAGATCCCGATAATGATTACAATACGATTAATCGTGCAGCCCTAATCGTCATTAGGACAAATGTAACATTCATTTTTAGGGGTTAACCGAAGCACTAAACATAAATCTGTGTGGAATATTAGTCAAATCTAACCATATATCTGAAGCTGCATTTTATCATCAAACATCGCTAAAATGACACTATTTACAATAAAGAAATGACAATTACAGTGAAATTCTAAGGTAGTTACATTTAGTTATTGTTATCCCAGACGCTGATGTACTTTATATACAAGCTACGACTCCCACACAAAGCCTTGAAGTAAAGGTGGAGATAGGGCAATGGAGACAAATGAGAGGAACAGGAAAATGAAAAAGGCAAACCCTCCCAAGAAAAGCAGTACACTGCAATTTCACTGATAGCTGAGTCTCTGAAGTCACCGAATCTGTCTGGGTTTTGTCAACCAGCTGCCTGTTCAATAAGCAAACGACAAGCAACATCTGTTTGTTGGCGTGTTGGCAAGCCAAAAACCAGTCCCACGGTTGCCTTGACTCTGTCAACTCTCTCTCTCTTTCTCATGCAAGTCCAGCTGTTGAACAGTTTCCCTATTCTTCAGGCGGCATGGATGGGGAAAAATGGTCTATACAGGTATAGTGGGGCATTCCTAGCACACAACAGTGGTGGCCCTGATTCATAGCCATGAGTAACTAACTGAAATTAGCTTCATTGTGAGAAAAACATTGTATTGTGAGTACTTATAAAAAAACTGAATGTCTCCTTTTTAGAAGGAGCAATTACAAAAAGCCTGTAAACAACATTAAGCCATTATTGTCACTACATTTATTTATTTATTCAATCATTCAATTATTCATTAAACTGTTTCCTTTAACATTCAAAAAGCTGTAGTTCATCATAGTCTTTTAAAATGTGGCACCACTGTGGAGTTTTTGTCCATTCCAACGTGTTTGCCTTTAAATGTTTTAAAGCAGTGTAGCGTTATAATTTTGCAGTGTTACCCACCCATAGTACCAAACTTAAAAAGAGACCAAATTAACAGTGATACGATTACAATGTGACTGGGGGAGCATTTTAGTTCTTCCTATAATATAACTATAATATATTGTTTTTACTATTTGTAATATGAGTAAAATGCAATTAGTTAATTATTATTATAGTTCAATTTCATAATGACTAATTAAGCCAATATAAGGCTTATTTCTAGCAAGCACCTGTATAACAGGATAACTGTACATTTTATGCCCAATCGTTTTGCATTATATTATTATAATATTACTTATATTAGTATAATCATCATTATAGTCTTCATATATTTGTATATATTTGGAATACGAGTGATATGGTAAAGTTTCCTGATTTATAATATTTTAAAGACCTGTTCACAATACACAATATTTATCTGGATATTTTGGCATGCAGACAAATAATGCAAAATTATTACTTTTTTATTAAAAAATTGCCACAAACTTTTTTGCACTCCGTCCAATTAAATGTTTGTAATGAAGAGTGCAGTTGGTAAGTGTATTTTAAGCACTGATGATATCAACAATCAGAAGAAGCAAATAGTGTTTCACAATGACATGTAATCATATTACCCAGCTCTAGTGTGGACAATTAAACTAAACATAGCTACTGTTGGTTATGTAGCTAAACTCACACAGTTAACACTCTTCTCCCACACTCACCTTTCTCAGTAACAGAAGAATCCAACCAGTTGAATTGGAAATGTAATGAGGTGTGCATAGTAGGTATATGTTTCTATATTTGTAAATATAGCTACAAGATTCTGATGCACAGTATTTATAGTACAACCCAAAATAAAGCTGGCGTGTAGCATGCTTAGATAATCAACATTAGATGAGACAGCAAATATTACACAGCTAATTATTCAATAAATAGATCAGCATGTGTGCTGAAAGTAATTCCTTAGCTTGGCACAAGTTTAAATGTTCAGTCTATTCAAATATACTGGTACAAGTCCATCCAAGCTGCAGATATGTTTGGAAATCTACACAACGGGAGATCATCATATGCCAAGGAAATATTACTTGACGCGTTTATGAGAAAAGCGTCAGATGGAATCTATTGCGGCTCCCATTGTTGCAGCCTTTCTTTGTTTCTCTTGTCATGTGTGACTGAGGTAGTCACACACACCCCAGCTCCAGTTCTTCATTAATCGAATCCTCAGACACTTAGTGACGGCACCCCCAGGGCCACTGACTAGGTGTCCCTTAAAGGATCTTGGTTCGGGAGGTTATAAAACGGTCAGCAGTGAGCCGGCCGTGGCCTGCAGCCACAACACGCTAATCAAACTTGGCTCTCAGCTCTCTGCCTGCAAAGACAAACAATCTATCGGGCGTTCTATCTGAGTGATGAACACCATGAAAACAAGTAGTGTAACAAGACAAAATTCACATAATGGTGTTTGACACGATTTGAGCTTTGAGAATCTATACTAAAATATATACTCTTAATATAATGTTTGATATGAAGTGTCTGTTAAATAGAGACTAAACAGAGCTCTAATAATTTATCTCTATTAAAACGATTAAAAAGTAATTCAATAGATGCAGATGTGTCCACAGTGTAAGTGTCAGCCCTACCTATTAGGGTTGCACAATATATCACTTCAGCATCGTCACTGCGATGTGGAAATGCACAATAGTCACTTCACAGGACGTGCAAGGTATTGTGAGGCAAATTTAATTAACTGTGACAGTTTTTTTTTTGCTGCTTGATACAAAAGGAAAATTCACACTGTTCTCATTTCACTTACCAGAGGCAGAGTAGACCCGCCCAACATCATTTATTCTACCCCGTTCTCGGATACATGGAGTGCATTATTAATATCGAGACATGGATCACTGAGTTTTGGTGACCTCTGGTGAAATTCTTTTTTAAACCGCAATATATTGTGCTTTATGAATTTTACCAATATGTAAATTTTACCAATATTCTGCAGCCCTTAAGCCTAGTTTTGACTCCTGACAGTGATTTCCATGAAAAACTTACATTTCATACATTCATATAAGAATAAATTAATAAACTATTAGAATTACAACCCCACTGTTAAAAACAGTTACTGGTAAAATACAGATATCTAAAACATAACCCATAATTATATTACACATAAAATTCATTGGTCATCCATGGTCAAAATGCAGCATTTATGTAGTTTTAGTTTTCATTGCTTTATTAACTGATATGACTGTCAGCTGTTACCTGTCAATATTTCTTCCTCTCAAAAACGTTTACAAAGTAAAAGATTGTAGCATTGTGGAACTTTTCAAGTTTTTTGTGTTATAATATGTTACCCCTCATTTCTAAAGATGTGGTTTGGATGCTTTTGCTATTTTGGGTTTAAACACAGCAGTTCAGTCTGTAATACATTTGTGAGTAACTGGTGCCTGTGGTAATCCAACTAATCCAACCCTTAAAATGAGCATTTTCATTGTTTCTCGTGTTTTTTATTTAGATATAAAATAAGCATATCTTGTTTGTTGTTACAAACAAAATAATAAATATCAGTGAATTATTGCTGTGATTTTGTGGAAAACCTCAACGGTCTGTGAAACTTTAATATCGGCTGATTTTCAATTAGGCTCCATTATAAACGCTTACGCCTGTGCCTTTGCAAATATTTGACCAAGAGCTACTTTCTAAGCAAATCAAAAGCATTCAAAATATGCTTTAGCAAAACATTATTCAAAGGAAAATGATCCAAGGAATCTTTGCCTGAAGCAAAGGAAAATCGCTAAGAGCCCACCAGTCCTTCTTACGAGCTCCGTCCTTCTGAAAAATCTGAAGGATGTGTGAACAATAACAATGTTCTAGTAGATTTAGCATGAATCCTCAGGTATTGTGCGCTGCGACTCTCCTTGAGCATTCACTTGAGCCAGATGACATACCGGCAAATAGCTGTTAAGTTCCCTTGACTTCTTAGCCATTAAAGATCATACAGATGAAAAAAGTGAAATAGGCACTTTTATGGAGGGCACTTTTTAATCAAGAATGTCTGTCGGAACTGAAGCGTGGATCAATAAATAGTGAAAGACGGGATAAACACAGCCTCACAGGCGTGACAAAGTGCTTTCACACTATTACATAGCTGGTTACATCCAGTGTTATTAGCACTATATACTACTTACAATACTGCAATCTGTAGGAAGGAGGGAAGGAAGCCCTATATTTACAGTTTATTATTCAATCCTTCACTACAGTAAATCAGCTAAGCTGCTGGTGGAACTGAATAAATTCACACAGGGGTTGGAGAGTACAGTACGAATTACACTTAATAACTTGACAAACACCACATTCCTGCTAGATTTAACACAATTTGTATTTATCTGAATTTACTCTAATATGATATAGTGTTCACAGGCAACACACACTTACTGTCGTGCAAAGGTTATTAAGCAGTAATAAAATTTTCTTCAGTAGGTTTTGGTATTGTCCAAAAAGAGACATATTAATTTTTATCTGAATCTTTATGTTTCTGATGACTACTGTAATAAGGTTGCAGGTAAAGTTAGCTCCTGATGAGTCTTCCATGCAGCACATTTGCATGTCTATGGAAGCAATGCTGCACAGTAGAATAGCGCACCACAACTCTTTTGCAAAGTAAACCCTCCAGCAGGGTCAGGTAGGGGGTTTGCTTTGCCTTTCTGGGTCACATATGAACAGTTCTATCTGCTATTTATTGGTCTTCCAAATCTTGCATTGGCTTCCACAGTTCCCCTTCATTTCCGAATGTTGGCAGAAAGTCTGTTTTTATTTTTAAATCTCGTTGACTGTGTTATCTTCTTCCCTTGCTTTTTAGCAATTTATCAGCTTCATTTTCATACTGTGAGCAGGCACAACATTTAGGGAGGCTTTTATTACTTTTATTAATTTATTCTTTTCTAGAAATGTCATCAGCTGACAGCTCTTAATGATGAATTCTTGACCTGCCTATCCAGTCCAAACAAGTCAATTGACATTTAAATGGAAGGGTGTCCAAACTGTTTCACATATCACAATTACTTTTTTTTATTTAATTTAATTTTATTTAACCAAATATAAAAATACTGTGCTTTAACATACATTTGCAAAAAAATGTTTAGATTGGCAGAGGTTGTGTTTTCTTATCTTTTTACTTTAATAATCCACAGGTTCCAAGTGTGATTGAACAGAAGAAATTATATAATTAAAACAAAAGAATTAGTTTAATAATTTACTAATGTTAATAAATAACCAAAAATTAAAATAATTGTATGCTTTGCATATTTAATTATCCTTTAGTTAGTTTTAGCTTTGTCTTGATTTTAGCCTGTGTGATTATTTATCTAGTTTCAATTTCTGTGATTGTTTATGTGATTCTAAACGGGGCATGTCTTAAATACCAGATAAACATCTGACACATAATTCAGTAATAGTTTCAGCATGAAACACTTCTTTCTATATAAACTTTATGTCCATGTACTTAATGCCTGACTATTAGGCTATACCTACCACGA
Organism: Salminus brasiliensis; assembly: GCF_030463535.1. NCBI lineage: Eukaryota > Metazoa > Chordata > Actinopteri > Characiformes > Bryconidae > Salminus > Salminus brasiliensis. The sequence goes on from NC_132878.1 coordinate 13,132,273, forward strand.
TGAATCATTCTATTATTAATGAATTAAATGTATTTTATAGAAACTCAATTGTGAGCTCCTTCAAGGGATAGACCACATAAATATAAACACATGCATTTCAATGAACAGCATAAATGGCTAAATCCCCTCTGGACAAGAGTAGGAGTAGTGTGGAGACGCAGGCAGGCAGCCAAAAACACACAGAAAAGAGAGAGAGCGAGAAAGAGAGAGAGACAGCGAGAGCCTTGCTGAGAAGGGGGAGTATTGGAAGAGGGGGGCCTAATTACGATATTAATCACGCGTTAATTTCAATTCATCTCCAGTAACCGTCACACACGCACGCTAATCAGTGACGGAAGACTGCCAAGCTAACGGTATTAACACATCTCGGCTCTGCCGAGCGAGAGAGAGAGAGATAGGAGGAGAGAGAAAGAGAGGGAGTGTGAGTGCGTGAGTGAGAGAGAGAGAGAGAGAGAGAGGCTGATGAAGAAGTGCAAGGGGCCACAGTGAAATCAAACTGACTGATGCCTTTCATCTGGCCAGAAAATCCACACAGCATGAGCGGAGTGAGGGAAGGGGAAAGAAGGGAAAGGGATGACAAAGGAAGGGAAATGACAGACGTCAGAGGGAGTGACGAGTTATTAGTGCTGAAGGACGTATTTAGCTGAGTTAAGCAAGCAGGCTGCTGGTTGGTTAAAGCGAGCCCTGTCATAACATCACTGTGGGTGGGATAGACAGTCTCTCTCTCTCTCTCTCTCTCTCTCTCTCTCTCTCAGAGCAGTGCTGGTAGGTGAAGGCAACATATGCTTTCTCCAAGGCGCATGAAGAGCCACAGCATCTTTTCAAAACTGCCGCTAAAGCAATGTCACTGGACAGCTTAACACACTCAGAGTAGGACATTAACTGTCAATCCTGTTATGTCAGCTAACAGATGATCACATTGGCAAGCATCCTGCTGAGTGATCTGGGAAATCAAAAAACAAAACAATACAAAATTAACATTAGATTTTGTATTTATTCATTTATTACTATTAGCATTTACTATATTTAAATGTTTTTTGTTTTCAAATATTGTATTATTATTATTGTTGTTGTTGCTAAAATGTATATAAATCCTTTTTATTAATATATTTTAAATTATAGAGGCACATCAATTAAAGTATTGTTATCATCAAGAAATCTTAAGTTCAGTCCCTGGTAATGCCGCAGCCATCCGTGGCCAGGTATCCCAGACAGCATAACTGGACACCCCCCCCCCCCCTCTTTCCTGTGGGTATGGATTTTTTAGCTATAACAGAACCTGTTAACAGTCAGTGTTACCTAGCCAGCAAAGAAGAAGCACTTGCCTCTGAGGAAGGACATGCTAACGTTCACACTCCCCATGGCTCTGTGTGATGGGGAGTACTAGCTAAAGGGTGAGAACTAGAACTGATGAGCAGAAAACTCATTATTATTATTAAATTATAAATGTTTCTATCTTCTAAAAAACTAAACTGTTTAGACTGTTGGAAGGACAGTGTTGGTCTGTGTGCAATCCACAGCACTGCACAGATCACATTAGATCACGTTAGAAGAGATGCAGGTGAACATAAACACAGTAAAATGTTAATACGAATTTCTCATTGTGGAGAAAGCAGTTGAGATCTTGTGAAAAAAGCTTGGATGCAGGTTTCTCCTGAACGTCCCCAGCAAGAGCGTGCATGTGTTCAAAATCACCTGCTCACCTGGTTTACCATCATTAAGCACTGATTTACTAAACCATGTGTGGGATGATAACTATAAATAACTAGACTCTCTACTAGACTTTCATGAGGAGAGCTTTGGAGGGTTTTTTTTTACAGCAATGGAAATCCATGACTTTTAGTATTGATATCATTAGTATTTATTCTAATATTAGCGTGTACCTGAGCAAATAAACACTTACTGCCCAGCTTTTTCACTTGTGTCTTATAGACAGTCCTGTATATAAACAAAATACTCTGTATTTGTTTGAAGGTCAGTATAAGAAATAAACACTGAATTAATAATAGTTCAATATTATTGTACAGTTTCCAGAAGGTCAGTGGTGCACTCCTCAAAGCGACAGACTACAGAAATCTTGGCGAAGAATGGCATGAACATCTAAATCTCCTCTAGACAAGAGTGGGAGTACTAGGAGTAGCTCAGCACACACACACACAGAATGTGGGTGGCTGTGGATGAAAGTTAAAACAGGCAGAAGTTCTTAATGTATTTCAGATATGGGGGGATACTGATGTGATTGGTTCTGTAGATTATACTCAGAGTCAAAGTGGAGAGAGAGAAAGAGAGAGAGAGAGGGAGAAAGAAACACAGGGGAGGAGGGGAGCTGAAAGAACTCTAAGGGACACAATCTTTTGATTCATCTCCTGCCAGGTCCCCAGTAAAACGATGTCTTAGTACATTATAATAACAATATAAGACCTCATTTGCCCTCCAGCTAAGCCTCTGTTCCCTTTTCTCTCTACAAACTGTGAACTCCAGCCCAATCCAAAGAGAAACAGAGAGAGCAGAGAGAGAGAGGGAAAGAGAAAAGAAAGAAATGAAAAGAGAGCAGAGAGAACGAAATACAGAAATAAACAAAGAAGAAAAGTGAAAAAGAAGAAAGAAATAGCGAGAAGAGAAAGAAATAGAGAAATCGATAGAGAACAGAGAGAGAGAAAAAGAAATAAAGTAAGAGCAAAACAGAAATGGCGAGAGACAAAATTAAGAGATGAAATAGAGAAACAGAAAGAGAAAAGAGCAAGAGACAAATAGAGAGAGAAAAGAGCGAGAGACAAATAGAGAAACAGCAAGTGAAGAAAGTAAAAGAAATAGCGAAAGAAATAAGTAAGAAAGAATAGAGAGACGAAAGTAAGAAAGAGAAACTGCGAGGGAAGAATGAGAGAAAGAAATAGTGAGAAACGAAAAACAATCTGAAAAATTGTGAAATAGATCAATAACAAGAAGAAAGTAAAAGAGAAACAGATATACCAAAAGAAGAAAAATAGAGAGACAGGAAAGTAACAGAGAAATAGCGAGAGATGAAAGAAAGAAAGAGAAATAGCGAGAGATGAAAGAAAGAAAGAGAAATAGCGAGAGACAAAAGAAAGGAAGAGAAATAGCGAGAGACGAAAGAAAGAAAGAGAAATAGCGAGAGATGAAATAAAGAAAGAGAAATAGCGAGAGATGAAAGAAAGGAAGAGAAATAGCGAGAGACAAAAGAAAGAAAGAGAAATAGCGAGAGACAAAAGAAAGAAAGAGAAATAGCGAGAGATGAAAGAAAGAAAGAGAAATAGCGAGAGATGAAAGAAAGAAAGAGAAATAGCGAGAGACGAAAGAAAGGAAGAGAAATAGTGAGAGATGAAAGAAAGGAAGAGAAATAGCGAAAGATGAAAGAAAGAGAAATAGCGAGACATGAAAGAAAGAAAGAGAAATAGCGAGAGATGAAAGAAAGAAAGAGAAATAGCGAGAGACGAAAGAAAGGAAGAGAAATAGCGAGAGATGAAAGAAAGAAAGAGAAATAGCGAGAGACAAAAGAAAGAAAGAGAAATAGCGAGAGATGAAATAAAGAAAGAGAAATAGCGAGAGACAAAAGAAAGGAAGAGAAATAGCGAGAGATGAAAGAAAGAAAGAGAAATAGCGAGAGACGAAAGAAAGAAAGAGAAATAGCGAGAGATGAAAGAAAGGAAGAGAAATAGCGAGAGATGAAAGAAAGAAAGAGAAATAGCGAGAGACGAAAGAAAGAGAGAAATAGCGAGAGATGAAAGAAAGAGAAATAGCGAGAGATGAAAGAAAGAAAGAGAAATAGCGAGAGACGAAAGAAAGAAAGAGAAATAGCGAGAGACGAAAGAAAGAGAGAAATAGCGAGAGATGAAAGAAAGAAAGAGAAATAGCGAGAGATGAAAGAAAGAAAGAGAAATAGCGAGAGACAAAAGAAAGGAAGAGAAATAGCGAGAGATGAAAGAAAGAGAAATAGCGAGAGACGAAAGAAAGAGAGAAATAGCGAGAGATGAAAGAAAGAAAGAGAAATAGCGAGAGATGAAATAAAGAAAGAGAAATAGCGAGAGATGAAAGAAAGGAAGAGAAATAGCGAGAGACGAAAGAAAGGAAGAGAAATAGCGAGAGACGAAAGAAAGAAAGAGAAATAGCGAGAGACAAAAGAAAGAAAGAGAAATAGCGAGAGACAAAAGAAAGAGAGAAATAGCGAGAGATGAAAGAAAGAAAGAGAAATAGCGAGAGATGAAATAAAGAAAGAGAAATAGCGAGAGACAAAAGAAAGAAAGGGAAATAGCGAGAGACAAAAGAAAGGAAGAGAAATAGCGAGAGACGAAAGAAAGAAAGAGAAATAGCGAGAGACAAAAGAAAGAAAGGGAAATAGCGAGAGACAAAAGAAAGGAAGAGAAATAGCGAGAGACAAAAGAAAGGAAGAGAAATAGCGAGAGATGAAATAAAGAAAGAGAAATAGCGAGAGACGAAAGAAAGAAAGAGAAATAGCGAGAGATGAAAGAAAGGAAGAGAAATAGCGAGAGACGAAAGAAAGAAAGAGAAATAGCGAGAGATGAAAGAAAGGAAGAGAAATAGCGAGAGACGAAAGAAAGAAAGAGAAATAGCGAGAGATGAAAGAAAGGAAGAGAAATAGCGAGAGACGAAAGAAAGAAAGAGAAATAGCGAGAGATGAAAGAAAGGAAGAGAAATAGCGAGAGATGAAAGAAAGAAAGAGAAATAGTGAGAGATGAAAGAAAGGAAGAGAAATAGCGAGAGATGAAAGAAAGGAAGAGAAATAGCGAGGGAAGAGAGAGAAATTGAGAAAGAAGAGAGTCAGGGAATGCTGATAAACTGAAGCACTATCTTTCTCTCTATATGTCCCATAAATATGCTACACACCCTCTCGCTCTCTTCTTCTTTATGTCTCTCTCTCTTCACTTTCAGTCTAACCCTTTAAAAACTTTCTCTCCTGTTTTTAGACGCTTCTCTTTCTCCTTCTCACCTTCTCTCTCTCTCTCTCTCTCTCTCTCTCTCTCTCTAGACTGCTCCTTCACTTATAAACACCCCCTCCTTCACCCAAACTCTAATTTTCAGCCTCTCTGGAGGAGAGCGGGCCGGGGCAGCTCCATGGTTACCTGGCACTGTGCCATCTCATTACACTGCCAATTGATTCTGGAGCGCCGCCACGTCCGTTACCCCCCCACCACCAACCTACCCACCCCACACTACCCCCCTCCCCACCACAATCCTTCCTTCATTCCCCCTTCGTCTACCCCCAACAGTCAACTTGCCATTATACAGCTGAGACTGTCTGCGGCGTGGACAGAATACTGAACACCAGACACACAGACACGCGCTCGTTTTCCTACAAAATCAGGACGAAGGGTCATGCCTGTCCTATTTGTGCAAACAACTACAGTATTTTTAACAATAGTAGCCTCAAATTTTATACACATTAGAACCTATTTTCTATGATTCCAATGTCCTATATGCTAAGAGCTAATGACAACACAGTTAAAACCCTCATATCTAACAGTAAGCTGTCGATACCGTGGCAATGTCAGGACGTATTGTTGCCTTCATGATTCAGTTACAGAGAACTTTGCACTACACCGACTTCTAAAACACAGAGATAGCATGGGCAGCAAGGCATCAAGTAAGCTACATCAAGTATGTAACATCTACCAAAGTCTCGGACCTTAATTAGGTTGTTAGGGCTATGGCTTGTTGACAGTCATTGTTAGGAAAGGTCAGGTGATTTCAAAGCTTTATAAATACACTGATGATTCTCCTTAAAACACGTCCCAACAATCAGAAGTTCATCTAAGCAGCTGCCTACACTTCAAAAATGAATATAGCTGATGCCCACGAAACAGGAGAAGACTATGAGAAGATAACAAAGCGTAGTCATTTACTCAGTTCGTGTGATTCATGTGATTAAGAAATGGCAGAAATGACCATTGAGGTCAAGACAAGATCTGAACCACTAAGAATACCTTGCTAGAAAGATAAATCAAATACACATTTTGACTGCAAAAGATCTTCAGGGACCTTTAGCACACTCTGGTCTTTTGGAGCACTGTTCTACTGTGCAGCAACACCTGCACAAATACGACCTTCATGGACAAACCATCCGGAGAGAGTCCAAAGGTATGTTTGGAGAAAAAGGGTGTAGAAAAACACCAGTTCAACTGTTAAGCATGGGGGTGGATTGATCATGCTTTGGGCTTGTGTTGCAGCCAGTGGCCCTAGGAAAAACTAATTCAATAAAACACCAGCAGGATCTGGAAGCAAACATCACACCATCTGTACAATAAAAATATACCCCCCCCCCAAATTTATGTCATGAATGTTATCTCGGAAACTGCTAACTTCGTAGTATGTTCTAGAGCCACTGTATTGAAGGTGACAAAGGACACTTAGTCACCTAATACAGTTGACATGACGTCTCGCTAGTATCATCCAGGTTATTCCCACTACATAAATACATTTTTAGTAAGGTGGTCATAATATCCTGATATGACCGTGTGTATACAATTATATTATATTATATATATATATATATATATATATATACACACACACACACACACACATATACTAAAAAACAACTTTTCTAGTCTAGTTCAAAAGGTACACTTAAACCTAGCCTTGAAAGAACAACACAAACTCTGATGGCTATAATAAAAAAAATGATTATGTATGTCCTATGAAGTCAGAGCAGTTTTGTCTTAAAAATGTATAAAAACAAGAACTCGCACACACACACACACACACACACACACAAAACCTAAGCATTTCCTCTTCATAATGTGCCCCCCACACATACAAACGAACACATTCATTTAATTGCACAGTCATAATACTTCACAAACAAAAAGCCTTTCCTAAACAGCTCTCGTCTACAGACCGCAAATTGTGCTCTCTGAAAGCTGTGAGACAGCCTTTACATTTGCTGAGTCACCTCCGAATTTTTTCTCTCTCTTTTTTTGGTGCACACAGGCGTCTCCTGACCACCAGACCAGATGGAAGGGGTGTAAATCTCTGCCCTCACAAGGATTTGATGTGACTGTGATTCTTTAGGAAGTAATTTAGCCATTACTGAAATCTCGAATTCCCCGACAATGCAATCTAAAAGTTTTTGTGTGATTCAGAATGCAATTAACTATTTACTAAGTACTGGGATGTGGATTATTCAAAAACAACATATCAAGATTTTGGGGGGAATTTTTATGATTAAAAGTGTCCACAATTTAGTTTTTGACCACAAAAAACAACGTATACTTAATAAAACAGTACTGATTCCAACAGCCACCTTTAGACGGATGCATCACAATGCATGAATGCACACCCCTTACAGATGGTCTTTGGTTCAAACACCTGTCAGCATGTCCTGCATGCTGTCCAGAGGGAGCCAAGACTCTGCTTTGCCATCAAAAGACGAATCAAAAAGCAGTCTGTCGGTCACGTGACGGCCTGTCCAGCATGATGCTGATGCGGGTGGACGTATGACCCCAGGACGTCCTGGACCAGACTGGCTCCCCTCCTCCATCACAATTTCAGGCTTTTCACTCTATCTCTATACACCTCTATTCCTCTGGCCTTGTTGCTTCCTTCATTTCTGTAAAGCGAAACTTCATCCATATAATTTATACAAACTAGACCGGGTGCTTAAGTCATCACTTCCTGGCCTCAAACTGTGTCAAGTTGTTAAGTAACCTCAAATAGATTTGTTTATGTGGTTTCTGACACTGTATGACACACTGCTATCCATAAAAAAATGTCACTGCTATGAAACAGCAGTAGCAATCATCTGCTAGCATCAGTTCTGTCTGTATTTTGGCCCACAGTATACCATACAGCCTCAGAAACACTGGCGATTGAAGACCACCGAACCACACAATGGGGTTTAAGCCAAGTGTGTGATTTAGGCATGCAGCGTTATGCTAATTGGTGGGGTATAAGCTCCCAATACTTGTTAGCAACTCTAGCTTTCAGTGCAAAATTACGGATGTGAACTCCAGATGCTGAGCATGTCTTTGCTGGCAGACTCCATTTGTGGTAACTATTGCTTTGACCCTCTTGCTATGAGATACCAGAACAATGTATCCTTGGCATGACTGTGTTCCTTATATAATAAACAAATGGACAAATGTTAGATGTACAGACCTAAAGCTGTCGGTTAAATACAATGCAAATGAGAATCTTTAACTATAGAGTGACTCTTAAAGCTAGAGTGTGTCGCTTCTAAAGATGTTGAGATCCTGGTACATGCCTTCATCACATCCAGGCTAGACTATGACAATTCTCTGGCTTATGGTCCAACCTTAAAATCGCTTGCCTCTCGCTAGTCTCTAATACCCAACAAGAAATCTGCTCACTTCATCCCTATTCCTCATCATTCTTTAAACAGGCCACCAATCACAACATGTGTGTTTTAATAACACATTTAACCTTCAGAGCCCGGCATAGTCTGGCACCTACTTATCTCTCTAAACTACTGAGGTCTGAACTACATACTTCCATATGTTCCATCTTGTAAATTAAGATTGTCTCATTCAGATCTTCTAGCTTTCCTCAGGTCCAGGCTGTCCACTATGGGTGACAGGTTATCTGATGTTGCTGCCCCCTCTCTCTTGAACCCTTTACCTTTCTGAACCTCTCTTTCTACCTTCTCTTTTCTTAAAGTAAGTGCACACCCTCTGAACAACTCATTCTTGGCTAGAATTTTAGTATTACTTACTGCAATTTTACATATTTTTATATTTATTAAATTGGCCGACGGCTGAAACTCAAATGTGGGCCAAATGAACATTTGCACATTTCCTGGACGTCATAAATAGAGAGTCGCTCGTTAATGGGCCAAACTGCCATTTTTAATGAATTTTTAACAATAAATCAGTTTAATAATTAAACTCAAATAATGAGGTGCACAAAATTAAGAGTGCACTGCACCACAGATCTGCCAAAATCAAAATAATACATCTGCTTTGTTTTGAGAAGAAAATGGTTGATTCTGAATTTGGTTGATTGTGAGGTCCCCGGTATTAAATTTCCAAGCTCATTAAAAGCTTAATTATTTATTTCTTTAAGAGCAATAATAAAAACACAGTCTTAGTCATGTGTGACCTACAGTCTTAATCATGTATCCCATTCTTCCCCATACACTGTACCATATACTTATCTGTCCTGTGTTTAATAGTTGTATATTCTATTGTAACAATACAATAGTCAATGTAAAAACACAATGTGCAATGTGCAATATTTTACCACCCCCCCCCCCCCCCACACACACACACACACGTGCAATTAAAGGTCAATTTGCAATTATCTGTAAATAATCTGTAAATAATATTGTTTTTCCCCAGAGCTTTTGACTTCACTATTATTTATATTGTGTATATACTGGTTATTTATCTACATTTTTGGATCTGAATGCCTTGCTATCCCTTTGCTGCTGTGACACTGTGAATTTCCCTACTGTGGGACAGGATTATCTTATCTTATTCTACATTGTATAAGGGCTTGTTATACAGTGTTTCATATTGTAGAATTTATTACATTTAATGTCTAACAAACATATCATTGTTTCTAGGAGGAACTATATTTCATTCTTTACTCAACAATTTCTGTGGTGAGAAGGAATGACAAAGTCGACAACCTAAATCTATGAATGTTTCAGGTTTGTTAGCTCTTGTTTGCACTATATCAAATAAATAATTTGAGAAATGACGGTATTAACAGAGAAGAGTAGATTGGTGGTTAACGAGTAAAGCAGTTTTATTGCGTTAGCATTACAATGTTAAAAAGGTTTTTAAAGTCAGGTCCAGAAGGTTGAATTACATAAATGCATTTGAAATAATGATGTAAAGTAAAGCAGACAGTAGTAACTGTAGGCCTGTCAGGATTTATTCTCTTGTCTTTCAAGCCTTCTTCACGCCTCTTTCTCTCGCTCCTCTCAATGCTATTTTGCTTTTTCCCCACGTCTGTCTTTCGCCCTTCTGGGTTCCTTTCTCTGTTTCACACACTCTGGCTCTTCTACTTTTGCTCCCTCTCTCTCACACACACACATATACACACACACATTCTAGTATTGTGTTTCTGCTGCCTGTCTGCTTGGCATTCCACAGAGTGCTCCGTGCGTAGCTGTGTGTCAGGACGCAGGGCCATGGTCTATGTGTGTGTGTGTGTGTGTGTGTGTGAGCAGCCAGAAAATCACAATCATATGTTCACTTCCATAAGACGCCATGTGCACAGTGAGGATATTTGCCCACAGAACAAAGGAACAGCAGGCCATGCATGAACAGGCCTACAGCATGTGTGTGCGTGTGTGTGAGTGTGTGTGTGTGTGTGTGTAAGAGAGAGAAAGAGCGAGAGAATGTTTTCATGCACTTACTGGACTAAAATGTCCCACATTTGTGGAAACAAAACAGAGAAAAACAAGAGTAACCAACACAACAACTTCGTAACGTGATAAACCAGAGGTACGGCTGGGGTCACATTCCTACGTAGATTCATATTTTTATTGGTTCTTACTAGGGGCAAATCAATCCACCGAATTGAGAATTTGACCCGATATGATACAGTGTTGTATCAATTCAATACATGCAGAATAAAAAGGGGTAGCTGAAGATTCAGCCTATGCTCATATGCTAAGGTTTTAATTTCAGGATATACATTTTTTTATTTAATATTCTAAAGATACAATATCTGAAACACAAGCTGTGCTTTATAGTGTCCACGCCTGATGCTCTAATACAATTAAATACAGCACCACAGGTGGTATTTTTCCACACAGCTGTATGCAGAGTTAGGACACCCTTGGTCAAATTCCATGTTTTGCTGATTTTCCAAGTGTAAATAAGTTCACGTCATCTACACAGACAAACTTATTACTGCACATATATTCCAAAGCATAATTACTGTTCACTAATGTAATAAGTTGCAAAAAAGATATATATGAACCGCAATAATATTCGCAGGTCAAACTGACCATCAACTACGAAGTTAAAAAGAATATGTTTTCTCCATAAACACTCTTCTCTTTATGAACATTAATCTTTATTTAAGCAATATTTAGTGTATTAAAATGTTTGACCCCTTACAGATCATGGGTTACTGTTTTGTTCTGTCTATTTTGGAAAAATAATTGATTGTATTGATCCAAATCAATAACTGATTGAGTCAAATCGACCTGAACAGTATGAGAATAATATAAACAATAATAAAGACAAAAGTGTTTTTGCTGTAGAAGATTTGTTTACTTATTTTCACTTTTAAAAAGCCTAAAAATGTATAATTTAAACAGGGGTGTCCAAACTTTAGTTTATATAATAGTATAAAGTACAGAACAAACAGTATATCGCTGATGTCCAATGAATAAACATGTATGTCCATTTTTGTGTTCTCCATGGTTTGAACCCTGTAGCTGCTCTGTATACTGTGTGAATAGTTCTGGATGAACCGTTCAATAGAAATGCTCTAAAAGACTTGAAATAAACTCTTGATTTTACATTAACTTCCATTCAGAGTTAAACACATTTTTACCTTCTCTTATAAAGTCACATTTATGGACCGTGACAATAAACTATAACATATATAACCTGTATCTTCAAAACAGGACCTAGGTCAACCTTTTATGATATAATCATTGCTTATTCATCATGATTTTCACACGTGAAGAACGGTTGATGGTGTATGTAAAAACATTAACAATACATGTATATCGATGCTGTCACACAAACCTTTTTGACATCATTTGAATGTGGCAGTTGTTTTTCACACTGAGTCAAAATTTCATATGAATGGACCAACAGAAATGCTTCAAAATAACTTGGGGATACAGGGTTTTGGCATGACAGTGAAGATATACACATAGTTATACACATAAAATACATATAAAAATGAATATATTAGTGTAATTAAAATTAGTATTATTGTAATTATTATTATTATGATTATTACGTACTTACATATATAGAACAAATGAGACATTCGTTACATGTAGGTGTTCTCGCTAACCTATATGGGGCATTTTACTACATATACAGTAGGTAAGTGCATTCATAATACATTTGGGTTATATGTATGACGACATGTCCGGGCAAAAATGCGTGGGTGCATGTGTGTGTGTGTGTGTGTGTGTACGCGTCTGGCTATTGTCTTATTCTCTGCAAACTATATCTGGTCAATACATGCGCACGAGTGCCGCTGCACTGTACCGCCTAACTCATAAATCAGGCCTAATTTTATGACACCATAAAACATTACATCTGCCTGACTACTCTAATAGAGCGAGGACTTTGCATTTCCAGCCCGTATCCGCCGCTGCAGCAGCTTCTGGAAGTGCTGTGGAGCATGGGCTGTGGAGCGCAGGCTGGGACAGAGGTGGTCCTCCCCCCACCATTGGGGCCCCTTTCCTGTGCGCCGCTCGGGTTGTTTGAGGACACGCTGAACCGGGCCACCCGATACTGAGGAGAGGGCCCAGCTAAAGGGGGGAAACGACAAGGCAGCACGGAGCATTAAGAACGCCAAGGATACTACAAGACTCCTCAGGCTACAGATCGACAGACTAATGCATTATAAATATATCAAAAATTATGATGTATATTATATATATTATATGTATATTATATATATAGTATAATACTTTATTCGTAATTAAGTCTTTTTATAAGTAAATAACTAGTGGAGAGATCAGAGGGGAGTTTAAAATTTGCTGATATAGTTCTAGATGTTTCTTTATATACTTTTTTATATGCTACTATTGCACAACTTTATAAGTTTCAAAGATATTGTATGCTAAAATATGTATAATTATGTAAATTTTTACATTGTGTCAAAAAGTTTCAAATTGTTCCAAAATATGATTTTTTTTCATTAAAAGTTTATTTTTACTTCTCCTGCAAAGCTTTTATAACAACAAAAAGCCATTTTCATCAGTTTTTATTTGAACCTTTTACTCCCTAAGTGTATTATTCTGTTATTAATCATAAAGCAGAAACTACTATGAATCATTTGGTAACAGTTTAGCATATTTTGTGTCCCACAGGGTTCTATTTTAGGGTCTATGAAACGGATGTTAATTATAAGAGTACTGCAATTGTGAAGAGGAAGAACTAAATGGTGGGCCTATGAACAGGGTTTAAAGAGTTGTAAGGGAGTTGTAATAATGTGTTGGGAGTGAACTTGCAGGACACAAGATATTTCTGTGCTATATGATATAAAATTCAGGTGTACTGATTATAGAGGGTGTTAAAATGAAACTCCGTAATGTTTGTTATTTTACTGACTATAATTTACTACATAATGATATCTTACAAATCTAAAGTTTTATTCACTTGACAGCAGAAGGTATTATTGGGATGTTTTACATCCTACAAAATATTAAACTATAAATATTCTACTGTATTCCTTTTTTTTCTGTTTGCACATCTATTGCCACATTATTCCGTTTTTATTTCAGTGTTTTATCATGAGGCATTCTAAATATTTATTTTTCTATATTTAACTTACTTTTTATTGATAACAGTTTTGCAGTCATTTTAGGGTCACCTCTGGTCACAATTCTGGACACATGTTCATTTTTGTAAAGCAGCTTCCAGTAGCTTTACAATATTATAAAAAGAGAGAGGAGTATGGAGGAGCCGGATTGGTCAGGCAGGGCCTACCTTGGATTGCAATGAAAGGCTGTTGAGAAATGGACATTTATAACGTCCCAGGCTGTTGAGAACGGACAGTACATTTATTAGCATAGAACAAGAGGGTTTGACTAGCGGTCTGCAGCAGAAGTGTCCAAGTAATTGGCTGTTAATGTGTCTCACTCCTGATAATTATCCCGCAAAGTTTTACTGCAGCTCTAATCGGATCCACCTGATTCCCCCATTCAGATCCTCCTGGAGGCTTTGATGAACTGAAACAGATGCACTACTTTGGACATTAGTAAACAGCTAATAAATAACTAATAACTAGACAATGCAAGGAACTACTGTCCACAAAGACTTGAAGTAAGGGTACATGCATGGCTAAACCAGAGGCCTATAAACATGTTGTGTTTGTTCTTGTGAATTATTAATACCAGTTCATTATTTATGAAGCTTTAAAAATCACTGTTTGCTTCCATAATTTGGACCTGTAAACACAGCTAAAGTGAGCTAGAAGGTGACGTCTGAAGCGGTCATGCAGCATGGTTTATTTAACAGTACCTACAGGTACCTTCAGTGCTTTAGGTTTACTATTACACCTTTATTACTAAAGACATCTTACAGCGCCATATAGTTCGAAGGGCTCAAACTGTGTCTTATAACAGTAATAACACATGGAGCGTGCGCATTTAAGCTGAAGTGCTCTTTAAAGCACTGCGTGTATATGTATCTCTATCTCTCTCTCTCTCTCTCTCTCTCTCTCTCTGTCTTTCTCTCTTGCTCTCTCTCTCTCCGTGTCTGTGTGTGTGTGCGTGTGTGTGTGTGTATAGCAGGAGCAGGGCAGTCAGTGTCGATGAATAGACTCACTGTGAAACTCTGGCTAGCTCTTCACACTCTCTCACTTCACACCGCTCTATTCGTCACCCACATTCCTCAGTGCTGAGGTAAGAGGGCACTACACCTCAGTAAGCCACAACACACACACACACTCACACACGCGTGTGCAAAACGAATGTGCACCTTAAGCACCTTGGTACTTTTGCACAAACACATCAGAGCTAACAGATCCATTTGATTTACACATCACTGAAACAGGTTCTTGCATTTCACACACACACACACACACTCACACACGCACACATAAATGCATGCACATGCACTCATTCAGTCAGCTACTCTGCCACTTTGTCTTAATATGCACAGGATGGAAAGAGCTGGGAGGTGAACGCTTTGATAAATATACACATGCTCTGATTTGAATACTATGCATATACTATTTCACAGTCATGCTTGCATGCTCTCTCTCTCTCTCTCACACACACACACATACACACACATGCATGCACATACGCACACACATATGCGGTGAATGACTCATGTGGTGATGAAAAGCCAGTCTTTTCAGTATGAACTCCCTGACCCGTCTCTTCATGTCCAGAAGCCCATTCTCCTTTATCTGGCGCTGGCAGATTTCCTTTTCAATAAAAACCCATTTAGTCCTGAAGCCTCCCACCTCACACTGTTACAATACCGCCGCGCTCCGGGAAGAAACTGCCCTTTCCCACTCCTCTGTGAGCAGGAGGCCTTAAGCGGTACAGCTTGACTGATATATCGGTTGGCTAATAAAATAAAAAAACTTTCAATTATTATTAGTTTAGAGTGGAAAATACTCTAATAATACCTTTCAAAAAAATCAGAGAGACAGCGATGCCTTTAACATTTCACTATAATCACACTTCTTTTAAACCCAACCACAAATCCATCCATACAAGTGACACATCTTTAAATTTGCAAAAACGGGTGAAACCAAATTTGCTACCTGGTATCACTCCACAAACTTAAACATGCAAGTAAAAAAGCATATCCACTAAAATGCATTCATTTGTGTGTGTAAGTTGCTGTGCGCCCCCCAGGTTACATCAACAACAAGTGTAGACGGTCATGCAAGAAAATTGTTGCTGGTATGCTAATTGAAAGTTTTTAGGTAAAAGGTAAAGGTAAATTAATTGCAGCAAGATTAAAAGAATTCATTGCGTTGTTTTGGCAGTGGATTTCTTAAATCGATCAGCAAAAGCAAACAGCTAACAGTTGCCTATGCTTGAGGTCATTCAAAGCTAGCTTTAGCTTTAGCTTTAGCTGCAAACTAGTATGTGGCTGCTCAGAGCCATATGTGATGTTGGATATCGGAGCTGGGAAGGAGGTCACACCCAATTCTGATAATCGTAATTTTTTTTTAAACATTTCCAAAACACAGTTAGCTAAAGACTTCTTAAAAGGCATCATTAGCAATAGCAGCTGATAACAACACATAATATGATATTTTGAGCATCCAAACACCAAAGGTGCACGTATTTGTCACTATACAGTGTACACTGTACAGCGAAATGTGTCCTTGCTCAAGGGCCCAACAGTGGCAGCTTGCCGAGCCCGGGAATCGAACCCACAACCCTGTTAACGATATCCCGGCGCTCTAACCATGGAAACACGTCACAGGTGATGTTCGAGCCTACTTGGAGCTCGACAGCCGAGTTCAAATGGAACACAGCCTTAGACATGTAGTACATTTGGTCATTGCTTATGACGAGTGGTGAAGTGCTGTTTGTCAGAACCCTTATCAAATGCAGAGCAAAGCAGGTGGACTGATTTGTAGCTGACCCAACATGCTAACACTAATCCATTGACTTTAGTAGCTAATTAACAACATTTCCCACAATGCTCCTATGCCAATTAGGTTTTTTATACATTGCATTTATTTCTCTCTCTCTCTGGGTCAGAACTGCCGCTACAGTACTATGTAACTCTGTTGGAGCTTCACAAGACCTCTTGTCAGAACTGCGTACCCCGAGTCATATTTGTGAGAGTCAAAATCCTCTAATACTGCTCTACTACCTCAGTCCACATGTTTCTCTCACTTCAGATGCCAGTTTGGTATCTCTCAGCTTGTCAACAATCGCATGTGTACAGCTGTCCATCAGGGGGCACTCAAAGCATAATTTGTATTTACTGCAGTGGTGTAGAAGTAAATTCCACTCCCACCTGTAGGCGCAAAATACATACAATTCTCACGTAATGCTGTTTTAAGATGGCTTTAAGGCAAAAACAACAGGAAGGCAGAAAACCCTGCTAACGACACTTTCTTTCACACTTGCAAAATAGACCACATATACACCGGTGTGGGGTTGTTTTTCTGCCTCAAGACCTGGACAGCTTTCTATTAATGAAAGAAACAGTCTACTTCTTATGTAGACTGCCTGCTCATCTGTCCTGGAGCTGGAGTTTAAACACAAACAGGTTATGCAGAAAGACAATGATCCAAAACAGACAAGCAAATCCACATCTAAATGGCTGAGACAAAACAAAATGAATGTTTTGGCGTGGCCCAGTCAAGGTCCTGATCTGATCCAATAAAGAAAGAATGTTAGGGTCTAAACAAGCATCTGAGTTAAAGCAGGTCTGCAAAGAAGGCTGGGCATAAATTGCTCCACAATAATCTGAAAGACTAATATAATACACTGCATTATACAAAACTCTGTCTGCAGTTGTTACTGCTTAAAGGTCATGCAACAAATAGTATTTACTTTTTCACACAAGTGATTTACACATTGAATCATTACATTAAATAACAATTAAACATGTGTTTTGATAATCGTCACTTTGCTTAACATCACATTTATAGTTCTAAAAGCATTCACAAATTTAACAAATATGAAAGAACAGAGGAAATCAGGAAGGGGTAAATACAGTAGACACACACACACAAATCTATTCACTGAGAGTTGTAGACTCTTTTGCTTCCAGAAATGAGCTACATCTTTTAACTTTACATCAGCAAGGTGGATATACAAGACAGGGGTATCTAATTTAATGACCATATACTATTTACTGTTACACCAATACCTACAATTAGTTATATGGTGTTAGCATTATACCTGTGACAACTTATATTTATGACATTTGGCTGACACTCTTATCCAGAGAACATCCATTTGAATCACACACTTTTGTCACACAGGTAAATGTAGTGTTAGGAGTTTTCTATCAGGACTTCTACTGGTGTATCGTGGTGTGCTTGCACAGCTGTAAAATCAAACTCCAGTATGCTACAGAAAGGGTGGTGTTGTTACCCACTATGCGTCAACCAACTTCAATCAGAGGTCAAGTTAACATGAATGCTGCTTATGGTAGAAGTAGGGGGTAGCATAGTGTAACAGTGTATGATTGGACAGTAACTTCAATGTCAAGCCTGTGTATTCAGCTTTTGTTGGATTAACTGTCTCTACTGTCTAGGGAAGGCTTTCTACCAGATTCTGGAGCACTGCTGTGAGAATTTGATTGCACTCAGCGACAAGAGTGTTAGTGAGATCAGGTTGTTTGATGATCACCTCCTCAACTCATCCTCAACACCCCAGCTCACCCCAAAAGTACTAGATAGAGCACCACAATTCCAGAGAACACAGTTCCACTGCTCCATAACTCAATGCTGAAGGTCTTTACACCCCTCTAGCCCACACCTGGCAGAAGGCATGGTTATCTGCTCCAGAGAGTCCTGTTCTACAGGCAATACTGTCCACAAGGACACTTGCACTGACACATGATTGACTCTGCATCCACATGTATTATAAACACACTGTACTGCTAGTCAGTGAACTGGCTCTGGTATCACACACACAGAGACACGGGGTCATCAGCCATAAATAAACAACTCTGAGAACATCCGACAGCTCTTTCACAGCTCAATCATATTCAACAAAGGGATATGCCTATGTTCTGTGTGCTTTTTTTAGTTAGTTTATAATCATGCACATTTATAAGCTAGCAGCTTGCCACACTGAGCTGCACATTGCTTGCCAGCACATAAGCACATACTTTCACTTTCACATACTTTTTGTTTTTGCTCTGAATGACAGCAGGGTATCAGAAGTTTGGGAGACTATATAAAGAAGTTCTTGCTAAAAATATATTTAGTTTTTTCTTTCCGGCAACTGTCAGTGATTCCCAAAAGAACCAGCCTGTTACACAACACAGTGGCTTGCAAATACATCAGAAAGCAAGCAAAACGTAGGGGTGGCTCATGATTAGAGCATTGGATTGGGATACTGATCACAGGGTTGTGGGTTCAATACCCTGGTCCACTAAGCTGTCACTGTTGGGCCCTTAATTCTGCTTCGGGGTGCTGCAGCATGGCTGTCACTGCAACTTAACCTCTGCTTTCTAAACTGAGACACGCAAAGGGATGAATTTCATTGTACTGTACAAATACAAAAGACAATAAAGGCACAGTTTGATTCAAACTAGAGATGACTGACCAATCAGTGTTTTTTGAGCACATTATCCTTTGCAGGCAAACTTGGGAATGCATCATTGATTAGTGCTTCTGTAATGTTCTGCATTGTCTCTCAAGATGAAACGTAGAGAACTTTTTGAAATCAACCACATTTAAAATGTCAAACTCCGAGCACCTTAATTCCCATGCTGAACTTCACCTTGAAGCTCACAGTGAAAACACAGCCGAAAAAGGCTGCTTTTCTAGCATGAAAAAAACTCCATCATCTTGGACGTGATTCCTTTAGCTTTCTGATTATTGCCGCAGTACTTTTGTTCACGATCAAATGTGGTCTGAACCATTTCTGCGTTTGTCTGATTTGTCTGGTTAGTGGTGTTTGCAAGCTCTGCTGTGTGGGACTAAGTAATAGACTCTCGAGAGGGGTATCCAGGTATGTGGTGATAAAAGTCTTTACTCCAATCCCACCATAAGGAACATTACTTTTACACATTCTACAAATATTTGAATTTGAGTCAGACATGGTTAAAAATGGCAGACTGGGGACAAAGGGGAGCTAGCACACAAAACGGAACAGGGTCTGATGAGCTCTAAGCATGTGCTAAGCCAATTGCCAACCAGATATTTTGTCTGGAAATCACCCGATAACGATACAAAGTTGAATGATTTTCCATCTCTAACTGAAAGAAGATACTGTAGGCTACTATTTAAATGTGAGAGTGTGTCAGTTACAAGGGTATTTAACACTATATCCAAAGTGCAAAGACATTGAGCCTCATTTATCAACCATTCTTAAGAAGAAATATCTTGTAAAAAGAGAGTTGTGGGGTTGTTCTCATAAAGATTCTGAAGTTCACCAGTGTTTTTATTCCATCTTTCTAAGAGCAGAGCTGTGAACAATCCTGCAGTTTAAAAACACATCATGAATCTGACCTAGATTTTTTTGTTTGGACTTTTCTCAGAACAAATTGAAGACAGTTCATAGTAAGAGACTGGTGAATGAGGCTCATGATTGCTAGTGTTAAAGGATGTAATATTCTGAAGCAAATGTGTGAGTGGTGATGTTCATATTTTATCATATTAGAGTTTGCCAAGTGTTGCTGCTCTTAGTCAACTAAGCAGCTGTGTGCAATGACATGAAGTTCCCAGGGTGTCCCTTAGTGTGTCGCTGTCTCCCTCCTGTCTCTTTGTCTCTCTAAATCGTAGCCATCCCTTTGCCGTCCCTTTGATCCACATTAGGTTTAGATAGAGACGAGAGACAGTGAAAGCCAAAAAGGGATAGAGTCTTTATCATTAATGGCAACAAAACAACCCTTGCAGCGCAAGCCAGTTTTTCCTGCATCCAGTGGATTAGGTGCCAATGAGCGACCACTTTTACAAAAAGGGGCAGCTTTTAGTCTTTGTGTGTGTTTGTGTGTGTTTATGTGTCTTAGCCCATATAAGCAGAGGAAGAAGAAATCTTTTCCCCCCAGCCAAAATTGTTGGGGCCACACCAGCATTTTAAGAAAAATTGAGAGCCATGTACTTTAAAAACAAACCAGAAAGGCCTTTTCTCGTCCCCAACGTGCAACCGCAGCTGAAGCGTCACTGAGTTCAAGCCTCTGAGAGTGTGTGTAGGTCAGCGAGAGGGGCCGGAGAGTTTCTTGTGGAGTTTTGCAGAGTGCGTGTTTACACAGGCTAAAGAGCTGTAATGCTTCAGCCAAAGAGCCCTCCCTTACTGAGGCCTCGCTGGAAGAGCAGGCCAAGGACCATTACTTTGACAAGAGTAGAGAGAGAGATGGGAGGGAGAGAGAGGCAAAGAAAAAATAATGAAAGAAAAAATGAAATCATAGGTACTTTCATCAATACGTCATGTGAGTAAGATCTCTGGGCGTATTGTAATGAGTTCTCACTTACTCGTCTAATAAACACAGGAAAGAAAATGAAAGGGAAGGAGAGAAAGTGAGAGTGCGATTGGGAACCAAGGAAACAAGACAGTTGAGCGTCACACCGTGAACGCTCTGTCAATTAAAGGCAAAGTTGAGTCAAGCATTGTGTTAGTCACAAGGGGGAATTTCTTGTACCACCCATACCACACACCATGCACTTGTTTTTTAATATGATGTTAGAACCCTGGAGCCAATCATTTAGAACCACTCAGAGATGATGTGGATGATGCTGATTAACTGGTAACAACGGTGCTTGTCAGGGTCTAGAATGTATGTTAAGTGGCAACTGATGTGAGAGAACTCAGCAGGTGTGAGGACTTAACAACTCTAAGCGACCGGATCAGAGCATCTCTGAAACAACAAGGTTTGTGGAGCACTCCCAGAAAGTGGTGGTCAGAATCTACCAACAGTGGGACAAAGGGACAAACCACAAATCCAGTAGCACTGTGTTGCGCACCCCAGGCTCACTGATGCACGAGGGCAACAAGGGCGATCTTATCTGGGCCGAACAAACAAAAAGGCTGATGGTCACAGGAAGAATGTGTCATAAAACCACAGAGCACCCGTGCTAGGCCCTGTCCACCTTCAAAAATGCCTACAATGGACATTATTGGTTATTGGACAGTGGAGTAATGAAAGGAGGTCGCCCGGTCCGATGAGTCTAGTCGGATGTGCTGAAACAACAAGAGTGGTTTGCAGCAGCTCCAGCTCACAGCTCATGAATCTACTGTCTTGGCGCCAGATACCACAGGGCACCTTCAGAAGTCTTGTAGAGTGAGCTGTTCTGGTGGCACTTTGGTGGAGGACCAACAGCATTTTAGGCCCACTGCCATATTGTTTTGGCTCATTGGTGTATACATACACAATGCTGCGCAAAAGTCTAACCAAATCTTGGCAATGAATGTGTTCATGCTTGTAAAGAAAAAAAAACATTAAACAAACTTTAATACAGTAAAAATGAACAGAATATCCAGCTTTCAAAAAAACAGAAGGTTGGATCTGGTTACAGATTTTTCCTCAATGAGTAAAGAAGATTAACCAAACACTAAAATGTTTCCGGTCTTTGCGTTTTAGAATAAAGACTGTTTTGTTGGGCCTTTAGTCTCCTGAACACAAAAATGGTGCTGTGAGCCTTTGTCCTGATTCAGTCCAAAGCATCGTCCTGACCCTCCACACTATGAGTCAGCGTTTGGGTCAGTTAACCCAAATTCATTATTGATCAGCAGAATGGGAGTGAATGGACCAGAGTGAGTCATACTGGTGCTTACTCACGGGAAGTCAGTGAAGTGTGTAGTGTCTGGCTGTCTCTGTAAGGTGTTGCATAGAACTGTCCCCCTAACTGTGCCTGTTTGCTGTCTCCTGCAAAACTGACGAATATGATTATTACTCAGATGGAGGACTGGGTGAACAAACGCAAGCTGGGAGTTTCTAAAGTGTCTTAGTGCTTAAATTCCCAACCTCTGGTGTTCTGAATGCAGTAGATGCTTTAATTTATGGCTGCTAAGCATGGGACAAACAGGCCTGAATGCAGCCTGTGTATCTGGAGAATATCTGCATCTAAACGGCCAATATCTCAATAAACTAAATTTCCCTCTGTTTTTGAGATAGTTTGAAGTAGTGTGTGTCCAACATGTTTTCTGTTCCTGCTGATAGTGGGTTAGTGCTTGGAAGAGACGAATGGATTAGTGATGTTAAGTACAGTGAGGTAATGTATGCCATTTTAAGAGAGCTGTTCAATAATGAGATAGTAAGGCTCTAGATCAATGCCCTATAACGATAATAGTGTGCAGAATCAATTCAGTTAATTCAGCTGTACAATACTTTTGAGATGAAGTTCTATGCTAAACTGTCAAGACAAAATACATGACTGTTGCTAGCCTCCCTAGGAGTGGGTGTCCTGTTAAGATCACTACAAGAGCACAACAGGCAATAATGAAAAAGATTAGAGAAAACCCAAGGCTAAAGAGTCAGTAAACCTTTGTTCATGTGTCCACCATTAGAAAACTGAACAACAGTAGAAGGACACCATATAGAAAGCCACTGCTATCCCAAAACAAATACTGTGCCCTGTCTCAAGTTTGCCCAAGACCACCTGGATGTTCCACAATGCTCCTGGGAAAATGTTCTGTGGACAAATAAAACTTAAGTGGAGCTTTTTAGCATTAATGCACAACAATATGTTGGACAGAAAAATAATTCTGCACACAGCAAAACCTCAACCAAACTGTAAAGCTTGGTGGAGGGAGCATCTTTTCGTTTAGGACTGCCTTATGGTGGTTCGCGGCCTGGATGCTTTGTGATTATTAAAGGAACAGCAGAATTCAAAATCTTTTACAGGAGGATGTAAGGTCAGCAGTCCATGGACAGCACTTCAAGCTGAAGAGAAGTTTTATGTAACAAGATGATGACCCAAAGCACAAGTAAATCAACTAAAGCATGGTTGAAAAAGACTCCTGACCTTAACCCTATTGAGAAGCTGTGGCATGACCTGAAGAGGGCCGTGCACAAAATAAATATTTTTAGAAATACTGATGAGCTGAAACACATTTGCAGTGAGGAAAAGAGCAATGGTCCAAAAATCCTCCTTAACAATGTGCAAATCTTACTTGGAGCTACACTCAATGGTTCACTTACTTTTTCTAGCCTGCACTGTGGATGTTTCCTTAAAATGCTCTCTAAAAGCATGGATGGTACAAATGTTTATGTGTTTAGTTTTGTTAGATTGTGTTTGTCTATAATTTCGATTAAGATAATGAAAAGATCACATTTGTATTAGTAAACAATGCAGAAATCCAGATCATTCCAAAGGGTTCACTTACTTTTCTTGCAACTGTCTTGCAACTTAAAATCACACAAGGCAGAAATAGTGATAATGAAAAAGTAAAAGAAAATGATAAATGAAGTTATGTAAGGAGACATGATACACATTTCTTGTATTTCTGATTCAGCAGCAACTTCAAATGAGAAACAGAGCTGCCTCAAACAAAAGCAAATGATATTTCAATGATGTATTTCAAATTCAGGTTTCTTGAGCTGTTATTTAAATCTGTTAATATAAAATATACAAAAATAACTGCTAGACTAGTTGATTAACAAAACAACAACAACAGATGAAGCGAATATAGCTGTCTCCTGCAGCCGTAGTCTGTGTGTGTTTTACTCCTGCCACTGGCTTATTCTAGAATGCTCTGGGGACAACAACAACCAAAAGTTATCCATGTGTGGAAAGCTGCAGGGACTGCAGTGTATGTGTGTGTGTCTGTGGTCAGAGTTTGGCCTGCCTTTGAGTCAGAGGAAACTTTCACCAGTTGGTCAGTTCATTATTTAATCCAGATACAGTGATTTACGCTCTACACCCTCCGAATGGCCCCTGAGTCATATCCGTTTCAAACACACACACACACCAACCACTCATACACACACACACACACACACACACATACACGCCTGTACCTTGAGTCATATCCTACAACACACATTTCTGGGAGGGCACGCATGGCGGTGAATAAATGTGGGCCACACTCCCATTCTTTTTAAATGAAGCATGGGCATGCACGTGCACACACACCCAACCACTCTCTCTCTCTCTCACACACACACACACACACACAATTATCTTATGTCTGTTCAGAGAATTAAGACAGTCTGCAATCTTTTCCAAGCTGTGTTATTAGACTTTTCCTCTTGAATGGACACACACTATCAGTATAACCTATGACTCATGTAAGCCATTCCATCATTTTCCCCCCTACACACACACACACACGCAAATGCACCATAAAAGATATTATAATAAAAAATATCAAAATATAATTATGAATAAAAAAACATTCAAATATAGACATGACTTATATACATAATTACTTAATAATTTATCAAATATATATTAAAAAAAAACCAATTATAGTATTTACACTGCTAGTTAATTTCAGCTTCACATTCATCATGCCTCATTGATGCAATTATCCTTCTTTCCTGTTATTTTTTTTTATCTACTCTGCAAATGTTAATACACAGTAACTTTATACTTGATGAAAACAGAAAACAATAAAACTAATTGTTTCATGTGAAATTTTTTACACACCATTCTAACTGTACAGTCTCAACAGGAATTTACAAAAACTGTCATTCGAACTTGTACATGCATGACAGTTCTAATGTATAATAAATACAGAGATGTTTTTATTATAGCTATTATGCAGATAATTGATGCCTACAGTGCCGTGCTTGTCTATAAAATGACATTAAAGCTTCCAGCGTTTTCAACCTCGATTGTCCAAAATGTCATTGAGAAATCACGGGGAACTATGGAAGACGTGGATGACACAAAAAACACAAACTGCTTGTATGTTGGTCAGAACTGCAAATATAAACCCTGGCACAGAAGTGGTGGTGCACTGTTCTACTGTGCAGCTCATTAGAAGGAAATCTTATCTGTGACCTTATCACAAAAGTGCAAGTTTGCAAAACAACACATAGGTAAGCCAGAGGAATCTTGGGAACAAGTGCTGTGTTCTGATTAAGGAACCCCTTGCCAACTGTTAAGCGTGGCAGTGGAGATGTTATGCTTTGGGGTTGTGTGGCAGCCAGTGGCACAGGAAATACTGCAAGGGTATATGAAATAATGGACTGCACTAAAGACGGGCAAATTCTGGAAGTAAATATGACCCAGTCTGTCAAAGCAACTGAAGTTGAGAAGAAGCTGCCTCCTACAACATCTGTGGGTAGATCTTAAAAATGCTGTGCACCAAGACATCCCAAGAAAATCGCTGAAACAAAATATTCCTAAAACAAAAAGAAAAGGGCTCTAAGCTGACTACAATTTGATTTACATTCTGTATTGACAAGTTCGAGTTTGTGTTTTCTGAATTCATTTCCATTACAATGTCAGGAAATGACAGGAACTGTATTTACCCTCACGTATAGCCAATCATTGCAAGTTTAACACAACACTCTAAAACATTCACTACCCTTTTCCTTTCTTTCACCCATCCCGTGACTTTCTGTGTCGATGAGAGCGGTAGAGGGTAGAGTGGTGCATTCTGCAGCAGGCGGTGGATAATGTGTTGGTATGTTCAGTATGTGGCATCCTGCCCGCCTGGCTCCAAGAGCCACTTTAAAGAATAATAAAGCAATATTACAAAAAACCAAGGCCAGATGGGAACAAAGAACAAGCCCCTGCAGCAATAGAGGAACTCTAACACACACACACTGGCGCTCACACACAGATATACTGTCTTGCACCCCTGCAGACTAATATGTGGACATGTGTACAGCTATGTTTCGTGTGGTTTGTTAGCAATGTAGAAGTTAAAGGTAGAAGGTTAAAAGTAGGCAAAAGGACAACATCTGTTCAAAACACACAAAACAATACAAACCGTACAGATATTTTGCAACACAGTTTCTCAATTTCTCTGAATAAGAGTTTCCGGAATATATACTGTATGTTCCAGAAGAAGTGTACAGAAGCTGCAGGTTTATTTTAAAACCCAGCCACTGGATATTAACAGCATGAACAGCATGTACGAGCTCCTAAAGCAGAACCGTGTAACCTTCACAGTGCAGAAAGTGGTTGAACAGAAGCTAAAGTCAAGAAAGTTTAAAAAAACAAGGGTGCTGCCAGGATTACATGCTAATATAAGCTTCTATGCTTCCCTGAATGAAATAATACATGAATTAATAAGTCAGTCACAATTTTGGGATTGTTGAAGACTTCTTTATGCATCTTGCAATCTGCCCTTGGGCTGAACTTGCTAGGCTTGCTGACCTGACCACACAGAGCTGATTTGCTGATTTGAAACGACTGTGAAGTGTTCTGAGTCTTTTTAAATCCCTTCCCAGGCTCATCTGCACCTTCTTTTTGAAGGCCTCAGAGAGATCTTCGGATCTGGATCATAGTGATCCCAATCACTTCAACAACCAAGAGCATGTCTGAGGTTTAAATAAGACAGGCTCCTCCAAAAATCCTCTCCAAGCATGTTAGCAGATGTCCACACACATCAATACATATATATATATATATATATACACACACAAACGCAGACATATCAAAACATGGTATTAGCGAGACACTAGGGCATGGACTGTAATAGGTGATGGAAGGTGTTCATTATAGAGGATAACTGGTCCACAGTGGCCTGCCGATTGCTCTGTACCACTCAGCAGAGTCGTCCTGGGCCAGTGGGGCATCACTGTATTGACGTTGGGAGGCACTCAATGTGCAAGAAATCCATTCTTGGTATACTTTCACTACGGAAGCTCTAGAACATCCCACAAAGGTATATGTTTCTGCGAAGCTACCACCTTTTGCCCGGTACACTACTATCATGCCCTTTTGAACATCAGTCAAATCGCATTGCCAATGACGACTGTTGACCCAGGGCAAGTCTATTCCAAACCAGGGGTGGTTATAGTATGGTATTCCCTAATGCCTGTATAACAAGGCTACATCTAGGGAAGAAAGGCTTTCTATTAGATTTTGGAGCATGTGGTGCTGTGATCACCATTCCAACCCCATCTTCCCAACTCACCCCAAAAGTACTGGATGGAGTACCATCATTCCAGAGAACAACGTTCCACTGTTTCACAGCTCAATGCTGGGGGTCTTTATACCCCTCTAGCTCACGTCTGCATTAGACATGGTGCCAATAAGCTTTTTGTTCATCTGCTCCAGAGAGTCCTATTTTATTGGCAATATTTCTCCACAGGGACTAGACAAGCTGTGTGTGTACATTTGCACATCTGTGTCAACAACGTGTGCAACTTAAAGTAGCTGAAGACATTCATTAGAAGGGGTGTCCACAAATATTTGGAGATATAGTGTATCACGTAATGATTGACGAGGCAAGAGACAAGCACACACACACACACACAGACACTTGAAAGGATGTTGTAAGTAAGATTTCTGACAGCGCTCGGTAGACTTAAGATATAAATAGCACTAAGTCACGTGCCTGTCTGGAGAGACATCTTTATACACATCACCAGGACCACGCTACCACCCTTAGTCTGTGTGTGGTGCGTGTGTGTGTGCCACTGTCTGTTTTTTTTATGAGATCATCCTTAACAGATGACATCCACTTAGGTGTCTTTTTTTCTTCTCCTGCCTTGACTGTTATCCTTGGGTTTTTTTTGCCTCGGCTGATCAGATAGAGGTCAGAAGTGGAAGAAGACAGGTGGATGAAAAGATGGACAAAGATGGTGAAATGAAAATGTGCAAAATGTAGAGGTGAAAAGTTGAACGTATATATAGAGAGATGAAAAATGAGATGAAGAGACTGCGGGATTGACAGATGAAAGATGGAGACTTAAGAGATGAAGATATAAAGAGACTAAGATGGAGAGATTGAGAGATGACAAATAGACTAAGACATTAAACAATTAAGGTGGAGAGGCTGAAAGATAAAACATGGAGAGATGGAAGAAAAGATGAAGAATTAAAGATTAAGAGATATGAAGAAACTGAGAAATAAAGAGATGGAGAAATGGAGAGATGAAGAGATGAAAAGATGGAGAGACGAAAAGATGGAGAGATGAAAAGATGGAGAGACGAAAAGATGAAAAGATGGAGAGATGGAGAGACTGAAAAGCTTGAGAGATAAAAAATATGGAGAGACAGAGATGAAAGGATGGAGAGATGGAAAGATGAAAAGATAGAGAGATGAAGAGATGGAGAGATAGAGAGATAAAAAAAAAGATGGAGAGATGAAGAGATGAAAAGATGGAGAGACAAAAAGATTAAAGGATGGAGAGATAAAGAGATATAAAAGATAGAGAGATGAAAAGAAAAAATATGGAGAGACAAAAAGATGAAAAGATGAAGAGAAGAGATGAAAAGATGGAGAGGTTGAGAGATAAGGAGATGAAAAGATGGAGAGATAAAGAGACGAAAAGATGGAGAGGTTGAAAGATAAGGAGATGAAAAGATGGAGAGATGAAGAGATGAAAAGATGGAGAGTTTGAGAGATGAGATGAAAGGATGGAGAGGTTGAGAGATGAAGAGATGAAAAGATGAAGCAGTTGAGAGATGAAGAGATGAAAAGATGGAGAGGTTGAGAGATGAGATGAAAGAATGGAGAGGTTGAGAGATGAAGAGATGAAAAGATGAAGCAGTTGAGAGATGAAGAGATGAAAGGATGGAACTACCAGCACACTGAATCACAGTGAAGTCAGCAGAGTTCATCCATTATAATCAAACATCCCACAACACCTGGATGGGGAAAACTGCTTCTAGACCTCCATCCTGCAGCGTGCAGAGAGCTTGAAGATTTACGATCGTAAACCAGCTGTTCAGAGGGAAGAAGGTAAAGGTACTGCAGTGTTCTCTGAGGGGAATTCTGCTGGATTTTAATGGCTATGACTTATGTAGAAGTCTTCAGATTGGAATCCCACTACACATGTCTATCTCTGTATGGATAGATGGGCAGATGGAATGATATGGAATATTGTAGTATATGTATATGTTGTATATACTGCACAACATCCTCATCCTTATTTAGCCTAAAATGGTGAGGAACTTCAGTCTTCAGCAGGGTCATTAGTTCCACATTGCAACCAATTTGAGAGTCTGTGGCACTACTCCAACCAACATGAACAAATATGGCAGGATTAAAATGTCTGCTTATTAAAACAGCATTAAAAAGCATTTTTCACTTTTCATTTGCTAAAGAAATAATGAATTGTGACTGGTGAAAGTGTTTGGTCCCTGTCTTGTCTCAGGATGATCATTTAGGAGTTTCTTGGCGAACTTGAGAATAGCATTTTTATTCCTTATGGTCATTCGGTAACCGTTTCCGCCGTGCCATTCTGTCGTATGCCTGACGAAGCTCATTCTTGCCCAGTGTTTCTACTGATCTTAGCCGAGGCAAGAGAGGCCTGCAGTTCTTTAGAAGCTTTGTCACTTTCTGGACGTTTTTACACTTTAATGTGGAGAGACTTTAAGAAGGCATTGGGAATGCTGTCTGCCACACTAGCTAGATTAGGACAGTATGGCACTGACTGTAGTTTGGTGGAGGCTTGTCACACCTGAAGAATGTATAATTGATAAGTTGCAAACCCTACTTCAATACACTACAAACATACATACAACTAAACACAATGCAAATTATTCCAAAATTCAGACACTTTTTATAGCTCTATATGTGTGTATGAGATGACTGTAGTGTGTTCTCTCTGCAATAAATGGGCCGTATGAATGGACTGGACAAACAGTGTTTGAGAAAGATCGATAGTGGCAGCAATGATCAATACACCCGTTCTCTCTCACTCTCTATTACCAGCCATCTTCCTCCTCCTCTTCTCTCTCTACTTTCCTCGGGTAAGTTCTTCCTACGACTTCTGATTTCCTTATTAATCTCTCTCTCTTTCTGTCTCACATTCTCACTCTCCACCCTCTGTCTCTCTGAATCACTCCCCCCTTTCTTCATCTATCTTTCTCTTTAGCTGTCTCTCCTCTCTTTCGTTCACTCCCCCCCCGCTTTATCTCTTTTTCTATCCATTTGCCTGCCCTGCTGCAGTGCTCTCTGATAGGTCCAGACACGGCCTCGAACCACTTTGACTCCAGCCTGCATCAGTATCCCATTGGTCAGCGGTCAGACTGGGGCGGGATATAGGAGAACGGAGGATCGACGTGGGGGGGCATCCAAACTGCACCCCCCCCACGCCCCCACGTCCATCCGTCAGTCCGTCCTGCACCAGGCATGTCTTCACAGGCCAGTCCAAGGCAGATGGGCGGCCTGCCTGGACAGGACCGGATGGAGCTGGACCCGGCCTGCTCGTCCCAGGGCCTTAAAGATTAGGGCTTATTTGATGGGGTACAACCACAGGGGCCTGAGACTGAGAGGCTGCCAGAGCAGACTGCTGAGTCATGTTTTCTATCCTAGCTCCCTCTCCCTTCCTCTCTCTCTCTTTCGCTCTCTTTCTCTCTCATTCTTTGCCTCTCTCTTTTTCTCGACCTCTTCTCCTTGTCTTTCTCGTCTTTCCACCATTACTTCCATCCTTTGTCCTCTCTCTCCGTCTCTGCCTGTCTCTTTCTCTCCTTTTCTAGTGCTCTCCATTTTCTACCCCTCACAGATGTGTGGGTTTCTGTCTGATCCCATTCTCATTACCAGTTGTTCTACTGTGCACTCTGACTAATTCTGACTAAGCTCGGATATCCGTGAAGAGTTAATGCACCGATTATTCGGTTAAAGCAGATGTAGCACTATTCTTTGGACTGCAGCCTATGTGACTATGTATGTGCCTGCTCAGTGTCCATGCGTTCTCCCTGGCCTCTCAGAATAAAACGTATTAGGTATTAGGTATTGGCACATACAATTAAAAATAAAGGTGCTACAACGTGTTCTTAGAGCGATGCCGCAGAAGAACCATTTCTGTGAAAGAAATGAAGAATAGTTCATCTAGGGCATCGCTCAAAGAACCCTTTTTCCCATCTTGATTTCTAAGAGTGTAGGGGTGCTTGATAAATGATTGTGATCAGTATGTCATGTTACTACATGCATTCCTGAGCAGGTATTGCCACAGGTAGTGTCAGTATTTCTAGAACAATGGACAACTACATTGAAACAGAGATTTATCATTTTCTGTTGATGTGCTGTGTTCGATCCAACCTGTTCAGAAAACCTCAGAAAACAAACTAAATATTCTTCATGATATTGTGCATCATGAAACATCTATGAAGACTGTACTGCAGCATGGCAATATAGTATATTTAAATGGATAGAGATTCTTACTGCTCTCACATTAACCATGATTTATGTAGGTGAAATATTTATCAATCTCAAGGCATGTCAAACTACCTAAAAGGTAGCTCACAGGCCTCAGAATCCAGAGGGTTAACCCTGCAAAACTGATGTAAAAAATGTCTATTTCAAACATTGAATCTGTTCTTCTCTTTCAATAACATAACGTCTCAACAAAAAAAAAGTAATAATACGCCCTTAAGATTTTTGCACTAGAACAATTGCTCTAACATGTTCAGTGCTTTAATCATGTGCGTAGGTTAAGTATTGTTTGTTTATTTGAACTGGAGGTGTGTCTGTTCTTAGCTGAGAGCCACAATGTCTACTAACTACTAAAACCTAACCTAACATGACCTTTGTACATGCCAAATATGTTTAGTGTAATAAATAAACAGCAGTAGATGTGCAGTAAAATGTGCAGAGGAGTGTTCTCTGTAGGGCATGTGTTATTTTCACTAAGAAAATCAGCAAAATGTTTGAGTTGACCCGAGGTGGCAAAACCTACATACCGCTGTAGATAATTAGCCACTTTGGCCACTTCAGGCTTTTACTTTTATAGTTTTGTACAATTAATAAAAGACAATTAAACTGATAATCACAATGATTTAGACTGCAATTAATCCACCTGCATACAAAAAGCTCTGTTTCTACTAAGCATGTCCTGATTAGATCCAGTGGGCCAGGATTAGAATCGATCCAGGTTTATTTGAATGGACTGGGTATCCAATAATGTATACAATAAACCTGATTCATATTTAATTCTTTGTTTTTTACAGCGTTTTTTACCGTTTTTTACAGTTTTTTACAAATTCAAAGTAAAATGAACTAAATTTAATTAGTTTGCTATTCCCCAATACTGAGTATGAACGAATCAGACTGGGGTTAACAAGTGGATCGGTACATTCTTACTTTTCTACATACTGACCCATTTTCACTGCTAACATGGACCTGCACAATCTGCATCTCTTCTTGTAGTTAAAGTGAATGGGCTTCATTCACCTACATCTTCTTGAAAATTGTCCTACATTTGTTCTTGAGAAAAGTCCTGATAAAGAGTCTAGGTCAGATTCATGATGTGTTTTAAGCTGCAGGATTGTTCACAACTCTGATCCCATTGTTCTTGTAAAACTGAAAAGTTTTCCCAAATAAGAAAACACTGTCAGAATATTCTTAAAAAATTGAAAAAGTAGGATTTACGAAGATATTCTTCGTAATAACGGTTGTTTGACTGAGGCCCACTGTCACCAAATATTCTCTGAATGAATCACTGGTGAGATGTTGGGTTTGGTCATGTTAACCATTTCAGGTTCACCTCTACCATTAAATATTCCATTACCTGTGCATCAATACTATTGACATAGTTAGAAAGCAGACAGCATGGCTTCATACTGAAGGATATTTAGAAGCAGATGGTGACAGTAGACAGCACAAGCTACAGAAACACATTACAACCCTTCACCATTCAAACCCGCCAACAAATCGTCTGGCAGCTCTGGTGGGGTGTGGTGTTTGTGAGAAAAAAATAACACACAGTTCCAACAATGAGATGACGCAGCAAATTCACAGGCGTGAACACACACACATACACATAGCAGAGTTATGCCCATATCCGGCTGAGTCATGAGTTCGGACTGCGCTGAGGTGGTGCCATAGCGACTACTCCTTTTTTTTTTTTTTTTAATTGCACATCTTCCTGTTCTCCTGACACACTCCTCTGCTGGGTCACGTTTTAACACACATACACACACACACACACACACACAGCAAACTGCAAATGATGCTGATGTGATGGCTGCCACCTACAGATTCATAACAGTACTGCAGGTACCCATAGTCTACCACAATTCCACTTACCCTACAGAAGATGTGCTCACGGCTTCACTTCTCCATGCGTGGACCCCTGCAGGGTGCAGACAGACAAATATGAGTGTTGTGATCCATAATCAATCAAATCAAATCAAATCAAAACGTGCAATATAATATACAGGAAATATGTGGTACTTTTAATGCACTAAACTAGGTGAACTGTGATCCAAGGTCCAAGGGTATTTCTGTCATCATGCATCGAAATCATAACAAACATATCGAAATCATATTGGAATCATATCAGTACTGGCAGGTAATTGCTTTAAAGGATAGGTTCAGCAAAAAATCTAATAAACATGGTTCAACCATGCTGTCAATCAGCCAAGACATGTTTAGTATCTAGCGCGTGCTTCTGTAATTTAAAACAGGAGATGCTAGGCTAATGTCGCTAGCAAACACTGGGCTTGGACTGTCACCAATCTACTCTCTGCAGATACATGCCAAAATCTTTTTTGTTTCTGTTCTTTAAAAATCTATTAAAACCCATATAAACAGATTAACTTAAACCAATGTAGCAAAACAGCATGGATAGACCTTTTTAGACACTTAAGCTAAAATTGGAACAAGTACTCAAAATTCTACAACATTGATCTTTATGGACAGGTTTAAGGTTCGTCTTAGTGTGTTGTAGTCCACATTGACTTGTCTGCACAAAACAAGTGGGTTCTAAGACATTTTTGGGTGTGTATTAATGGGGTTAAGATTGATGACACTTCAGTGTTCCTTAGCAACATTAGCCTAGCATTTCCTGTTTTAACCTAAAGAAGCAAACTTACATAATGATCTTCAGTAACTTAGTAGGTGCTTTTAGTAGGTGTTTTAGAGCAGGCAAATCAAGTCCACCTCTGGGATTCTAGATGTCAAATACGGTATATATAATATTTGGCATCAGGGAAAAACTGATTGTCTAAATTAGATTTTTGTATGAACTTATTATTTTAGAGATGAAAATGATTTCTTAAATAGTTGATTCAGTTCGTCTATATTTTCTCCAGGAGACTTGGGGATTGTATTGGTGCCTGAAGAAAGGCTTAGAGTTGGTGATATGACGACCACAGTAATTCTAGATATTTCAGGACATTTTCATTATTTTAGCAGTTTGGTTTTCTAAGATTTGATACAGACACTGAATCAGATGGAAAATTATATTTCAAACTGGAATTTGATGCATTTACTACACTAAGGAAGAGCAGAGTGTTTGTGCAACACTGGATTACTTTCCTATATTATCTGTATTTTACTCATTTTACAGTATTTCCCATACTACTGAATCAAATGCTATATAGTTATATTGCGCTGTAATGCTAATCCAACTAGACCCAGTATAGGCAGACATGTGCATGTAAAATATATGTGCATTCTATTTTGTAACCCCTGAATTATAAGTACACAGACACACAAGTGTGATATGGTAGCATACGTGATGCCAAATGTCCAATGTAAAATTTGGAAAGAATACAAAATGAGTAAAATGCACAAAAACAATGTATAAATGCACAATTGTCTAACAAGTCCATTAACATCTATACATGCAATTCCAATAGGAAGGTTTGATAGGAGGACAACAATTTGGTATTTTAGTAAATTGTTAGGCAAAAAAACACACACATATCTCCAAAATGGCAACCTTCCAGGAGAAGAAAAAAACCTTAATCTTCAATGAATGTCAATGTGAAAAGATTTTTTTCCAAGTCATTTTGGAGCATTTTTATTGGTTCATCTATCATGAAATTCTGACACAATATAAAGAACAACTGCTAGATTCACGTTACGGCAAGACGAAAAAACTGCAAAAAATGCAGATACAAGGTTTTTGCACAACAGCAACAAGTTTAAAAACACTGTCTAAAAGCAATACCATGCTAGACTATAAAAACATGTAATATATTAATGGAGTATAAAGTGAGTAACATAAACAACTAAAAATAAGATCTGCATAGCTCGGACAACTGCTGAGATTAGTAGTGAAGGGACACCCAGACACTGATGTGAGTGTGTGTGTGTGTGTGTGTGTGTTTCTCAGGGCATTGAGGAGACAGACACTGCAGTGATGTCTGAACTCTGTGCCTACGGCTTATAGAGTAGACAGCAGCGCGGTTATCTGGAGGTGACGCAGCATCTTTCTTTCTATCTCTCCCTCTGTCCCTCTGCCATCATTGTGAAACGCTCTGGTGCCCCATTTGCCTTCTGTCATTTTAGAGTTTCTTATGTGTGTGTGTGTGTGTCTGGATGTCTCTCACTCCTTGTCTTCAGTTTCATTACCACTTTCGCTCTCTCTCTCTCACGCTCTCTCTCATAGAGGGAGGGAAGGGATATCCGCAATGGTTGCCATGGCACCAGACAGCTCCATTTCTGCCATCGTACATGAGTAAAAGTGTGTGTGTGTGTGTGTCTACAACTACCCGGTGAATTTGTGAGCCGGTGTGATTCCATGTGCTAGCCTAGTCATTCAGCCTCTGTCTCATTAACTCTCCGGCTTAGTTAAGTAATTAACATGCTGTCCATTCATTCAGACAGCCGCAAAACAGCCCACAGACAATTAAGGCCAAGCCTCCATCTGAAAATCTCACATTTACCGCTGAGTACCTGCCTGTACACATTAGAAATACATCGAAATTCAGACCATACACTATTAAAGTAAAGGTTAACTATTAGTCTAAAGGGTCTTCATGTTCATTTCTTTCATTATGGAACCAAAAATGGTTCCTCTGTGGCATTTATTTTGAAGCATATCCACATTAGATTGCTCACACTGAACTGAATACATGCAATTACTTCACCTCTCAGGGTGGCTTGAGATGCAAGATTTTAAGTGTGTTCTGGATTTTTTTTATTTTGCTTTCCATACATGTGCTCATCTGCTCTCTGCCTGTCACTTATGCAATCTTCACAGTAATCGAACCCAGTACTGCAGACCTTGATCACAAGCCATTGTCTAAATCTATTTTTTATTAAATCTGTTTACAAGCATCCTTATTACTTTTAGTTTAATAAATTATTGTGGAATATAATATCTGCAAGGCTATGCATGCCCCGTTTTAGTTTCTATGTATTGTAAGTAAATCCTTACAGCCAAATCCGTCCTTCCACCACTCCCTTCACTCACGCTTCAATAATGGCGACTCATAAAGAAGCCAGGAGGGGGCAGCATTGCACCATAGGGGTTAGAAGTCAGGAGAGAGTTTTTTCACTCCTTTATTCCATTACCGAATGGATCAGGCCTGAACCATCGATGCATGCAATTCTCTGGGCCATGTGCATTAACTCTGATGTTGAGTTAAAGGAAAGCACAGAGAGGCTGTTCCTGCACCACTTCCACACAAAAGCACACTTTTAAAAGCACACACAACTACTACCACCATCCATGCTCTTATCACAAACAATGATTATATAAAAATCATAGTAATCATGTGTTTTATTCGAGGTGAGCATGATAATAACATTATGACAGCATATTTTAGGCATTGCCAATACTTGTACCTACATGCAAGTACATGTATTAGATAAAAGACTAAATTATTAGTCATATTACATTCTGTGTAAGGGTAGTGTAAGAAATATTAATTAAATCACTGTATTGAGTTTATGCTTACAGGCCCCAGAGCATAAGAAGCTCATACCCCAAAATCATCACACACTCGTCACAATCATGTCAGGTTTCTATGCTAAGTGTTGGGGTGTAAGCTTCTATTACTGGTTAGCTATTTAATGTCAAGTAATCAAATTGGCTTTCTTATTTGCTTTCTGATACTGTATGACTTTTTTTTTTTATCAATATATAGCTAAAACTGTAGCAGTGTCCTGCGCAACTGTGTACAACAGATGTTTGACAGTTAGT
This sequence comes from Salminus brasiliensis, assembly GCF_030463535.1. Lineage (NCBI taxonomy): Eukaryota > Metazoa > Chordata > Actinopteri > Characiformes > Bryconidae > Salminus > Salminus brasiliensis. Next base: position 13,169,532 of record NC_132878.1, read on the forward strand.
CTATATTAGAGATGCGCCAAGCAATTGTCCGGTGACGATCCGATCAGTCTCACATGACCGATTCTGTGCCAGTAACATTTACACTTGTGCACCACACAAGGGCGCCAGCGGCACCTTCTAAGGCTGTGGCCTAAATGGCTCCCTATAGACCTTTCTTAGAGTCTTGTGTGTTGTCCGCCTGTACCGTTTAACAGAGCGCTCGCCGGTCTTCAGCATTCCTTAAAATTCTTAACTGGGCTTCAGCACAGCCAACAGGAGGGCAGGTAACGTGTGGAAGTCCCTCCTACACGGACAAAAGGCTAGTTAGTCTTGCCACAAAGTTTCTGCAGGATTAATACTTCCACTACATCCATTAGCAACATTAGTGAGCATTTTAATCACAAACATTAATCTGTCTCTACTGCGTTCAGCCCTGCGTTCAAGCCAGTTCAGTTTAACTCTCATTTCATTCCTTTTTTAAAAGAAAAGACACATGATGAGCAGAGCTTTTTTAGCTGGTGTTAAAGATTTTAAATTAATGGAGATGAAACTCTGGTGAGTGTGTTTGGTTGAATTATGGGTGTATTTAGGAAAGGGCAGTACCCTTAGCCATTGTTTACAACACGTCCGGCCGTTTAATGCTACTATATATGTTTCCACATTAATGTTCTTACATGCTTTAGATAACATTTATAAAAGTGTTTTTTCAAGCTTCAAATGTCTGTGCTTATTCCACAATAGCTAAAAAATCAAACACAATATAATACATGATCATTTGAAAAATGATTCTGTATGCAGCTATTTACAATTCTTAGAAAGAAGGAAAATCGCAATCCACCAAAATCGGAATTGGACAGTCATATACACGCATTAGAATTTTGCCAAGAAAACAGCAATCAGTGCAATGGCTTTAAAAAGAGACCCAATATTTCTACTTCTCAGACATTGAGAGAGAGCAAGTTCTACACATCTCCAAACATCAGAAGAACAACTCAGAGAACAAAGGCCAGCCTTTGGAACAGCTAGGGAAGAATGAGGTGGGCATTAAGTAAATTTTATTGCAGACATATTTTATATAGAGTCTTAAATGGCTTTCTAAAAATACTTCTAAGTAGAACCTGATACTTTCTTTTCACATTTTTTGTTAAGCTACTTCTTCTTGCGACACTATTTCAACTAAATAGCAAGACTTTTACTGGAGTGTGGATCAGGGGATGTTAATGTTTAATACTCATTAATAAACAACCTAGCTCACATACCTTTCCTCTAAGCTACCGGCCACTCATTATACTTCCACAGGGAAATGACCTAATCACTGTGGGTTAAAACGGGACGCGTTCATGTCTGATAAGGCTAAGGAGGTGCCCCTTCAGATGAGATATGAGCTAATACTAACACAAGAGCTCATACAGCGGTAGATGGCAGTGACTTGTCAAGTCAAGTCAAATGTATTAATGTATATAATATATAATTAGTAATTAGTAAAAGACCTTGAAAGAAGACATGAAGGATCCAAGACCCCTAGTGAGCAAGTCTTTGGTGACAGTGGCAAGGAAAAACTCCCTCAGAGCTGGAGGAAGAAACCTTGGGAGGAACCAAGACTCACAGGGGGGTCCATCCTCCTCTGGTCAGAACTATTTATAAATTATTGATAAAAGTCACCAAACCACCTGTTGAACTGTTCTGATCATAATCATAATATAAGAATCGTGGTGTAGTATAACTTAATATAGTCATGGCAGTGATGGTCAGAGTAATGATGCTTAATAGTGGTGATATTAATAGTGGCAGACAGTTAAGAGTCCATTTAGGTTTTAACATGGTCATTAGGCAGGTAGCAGTGGCAGGAGGATGTGCCGCTGGTCTGGCATGGGTGGTGGTGGGGGTGGGGCCTGCTGGTAGGTGGCAGCTGGTCTGACGCAGGTAGAGGGGACCTCGGAGGGCAATCTTTCAGCAGGTCGGGCTGGGTGACCATTTACCATTTGTGAGCTTCTATGTAAAGTTTCTCCTCCTCAGTGGATGATGTGAATGATGTTAACATGTGAGTTTGTTAAGGAAGCACAGAGAAGCTACTCTACCTCTGCCTTCTCAATCAGGTCAGTCTGAGAAAACTACCTACATTAAAGTGCTCATTTTTACAGTGTCAAAGTACAACAATGACTTTAGTGCCACCTAGTTCCCTGGAGGGGAAGGGCACCAACATGCTACTACCCAGCTCTCACATTCTCCACCAGCCCTCAGGACACTTGGCCCTTGTATTTGCTCTTCAATTATCTGGGTTGCAGTGTAATCAATAACACTGTAACAGTGATTTTAGTACTTTAGTAACCCACTGCGATTAACTCTCTCTCTCATATACACACACACACTTGCGCACTCTTTCACATAAAAACCTGATATTGATGTGCAGTGTGTGCGACCGCGAGTGTGCGAGTAAGGAGGCCCTCCTGGTCGACGAGTGTGTTGTTGTTGAAGGAGAACCTCTCCGCTTAGTTAAACAAAAGGGCCTCAGCGCTGGCCTGCAAGACAAACACACTTCCCTGAGAAAACACGCACACAGTTACACTGTAACCTATCCTAGACAAAAAAAAATCTCCTCTGGGCACATACACACACAGCTGGGGAAAGGCCTCAGAGTGTGTGAGAGCTATGCGGATGTCACAAGCCTGGGGCTCAACGAGACAATAGAGCCTTTGACAATCTGTCTGTTTTTGTCACAGCAAGTAAAGTCCATTTCTTCTTTCATTCCTTCTCTCTCCCTCCCTCTCTCTCTCTCTCTCACTCACTACCCTTCTGTTCTGTCTCTCTATAGGTCCTGACACTGTGGGGCTCTATAGTGTACTGTACTATAATAGAGCACACCACATATGGACAGCACAGAGAGAGAGGGGGCTGGCTCAAAATAGCAGCAGGTTTCCACCAAAAGAGAATGAAACACACAAAGTGAACACTCATCAGGGTGGCCATATGTGTACATGTATGTGTGCCCTTATGTGAGAGTGTGCGTCATTGTATGTGTGTCCACACGGTAAGCACAAAGGCTTATCATGGTATCATGGAGAGCCCTTCAATTAGGCAATTAATTGTTCTATAGAGTATAGAGAACCACTGACTTTACTAAAGAACCCCTAAAGTACCTGTTTTTCAGAAGTGTTTAGGTCAAGTCGAGTCAAGTCAGATTTATTTGTATAGTGCGTTTTACAACTGTTGTTGTCACAAAGCAGCTTTACATAACTAGTAATTAGTAAAAGACAGAGACAAGGATCAAAGACCCCATCTATCCTCCTCTGGTCAGAACTATATAATAGAAATATATTGTTTAATCTGGTTAGTTTTGGTTTTACACTGCAGTTTAGAACACAATAAAGATTTGAATGATATACTTATGTCCCGTCATCATTACCCACATTCAACACATTCATTTCCTGTCCATTATACTGCTACTATTATGGCATTATGGCAGCAGCACCAGCTTCAAGTGCAGTACTTGAGACTAGTTCCAATTTGCCAAATGAACGTGCTTGTAGTGAAAAATAGTTTATACCTTGTGAGCTAGTTTGAAGAACAAAGCTCGGTTCCAGATTTCGCCTAGACGCCCTCAACCACCGCACTGTTCAACTTCCCCACCTGCACACGGATTTGCACACTGATTTAACAGAATGAAGCACTGATTAGCCAAACCAGGTGTTGGGTGATAACAGCAATTATTCAACAGTTAGTTCCAGCCATGCAGCCTGATTGGTTGAAAAGCTTTCCACCTGTGCTGTTATTTGTGATAACAGCACGTTTTTTCAGAACTGTATCAATCCCCTGAACGCTGCTGCTAAGCAACGGCTTCGCTTTATGATGCAGTGAACCATTTCTAATCTTATATGCCGTCTGACTGCTGAGTAACCATAAGGGATGTGCATCCTGACTAAATTTTATAGTCGAGCATCCGGAAGAGTTTACAAATGGGTAGGCCTCCATAGGTGCTCCTAACACATCAGCTAGAGTAGTTTTAACATCTATCTAATGTCAGTTGGAGTAGTTAACATATGTCTAATGTCAGCTAGAGTAGTTTTAACATCTATCTAATTTCAGGAAGAGTAGGGACATCTATTTAATGTAAGCTAGAGTAGCTAACATCTATTTAATGTAAGTTAGAGAAGTAAATATCTATGTAATGTCAGCTAGAGTATACAATATCTATTTAATGTAAGCTAGAGTGGCTAACATCTATTTAATGTAAGCTAGAGTAGCTAACATCTATTTAATGTAAGCTAGAGTGGCTAACATCTATTTAATGTAAGCTAGAGTAGCTAACATCTATTTAATGTAAGCTAGAGTAGCTAACATTTATTTAATGTAAGCTAGAGTAGCTAACATCTATTTAATGTAAGCTAGAGTAGCTAACATCTATTTAATGTAAGCTAGAGTGGCTAACATCTATTTAATGTAAGCTAGAGTAGATAATATCTATTTAATGTCAGCTAGAGTAGCTAACATCTATTTAATGTAAGTTAGAGCAGTTAACATCTATTTAATGTAAGTTAGAGCGGTTAATATCTATTTAATGTAAGTTAGAGCGGTTAATATCTATTTAATGTAAGTTAGAGCAGTTAACATCTATTTAATGTAAGCTAGAGTGGCTAACATCTATTTAATGTAAGCTAGAGTAGATAATATCTATTTAATGTCAGCTAGAGTAGCTAACATCTATTTAATGTAAGTTAGAGCAGTTAATATCTATTTAATGTAAGCTAGAGTAGATAATATCTATTTAATGTCAGCTAGAGTAGCTAACATCTATTTAATGTAAGTTAGAGTAGTTAATATCTATTTAATGTCAGCTAGAGTAGCTAACATCTATTTAATGTAAGTTAGAGCAGTTAATATCTATTTAATGTCAGCTAGAGTAGCTAACATCTATTTAATGTAAGCTAGAGTAGATAATATCTATTTAATGTAAGCTAGAGTAGATAATATCTATTTAATGTAAGCTAGAGTAGATAACATCTATTTAATGTAAGCTAGAGTAGATAATATCTATTTAATGTAAGCTAGAGTAGATAATATCTATTTAATGTAAGCTAGAGTAGATAACATCTATTTAATGTAAGCTAGAGTAGATAATATCTATTTAATGTAAGCTAGAGTAGATAACATCTATTTAATGTAAGCTAGAGTAGATAATATCTATTTAATGTAAGCTAGAGTAGATAACATCTATTTAATGTAAGCTAGAGTAGATAATATCTATTTAATGTAAGCTAGAGTAGATAACATCTATTTAATGTAAGCTAGAGTAGATAATATCTATTTAATGTAAGCTAGAGTAGATAACATCTATTTAATGTAAGCTAGAGTAGATAATATCTATTTAATGTAAGCTAGAGTAGATAACATCTATTTAATGTAAGCTAGAGTAGATAACATCTATTTAATGTAAGCTAGAGTAGATAATATCTATTTAATGTAAGCTAGAGTAGATAACATCTATTTAATGTAAGCTAGAGTAGATAATATCTATTTAATGTAAGCTAGAGTAGATAACATCTATTTAATGTAAGCTAGAGTAGATAACATCTATTTAATGTAAGCTAGAGTAGATAATATCTATTTAATGTAAGCTAGAGTAGCTAACATCTATTTAATGTAAGCTAGAGTAGATAACATCTATTTAATGTAAGCTAGAGTAGATAACATCTATTTAATGTAAGCTAGAGTAGATAACATCTATTTAATGTAAGCTAGAGTAGATAATATCTATTTAATGTAAGCTAGAGTAGTTACTATCTGTCTAAAGTTAGCTAGAATAGTTAGTATCTATCTAATGTCTGTTATAATAGTTGATATCTGTTTAATGTCAGCTAGAGTAGATAATATATATTTAATGTCAGCTAGTGTAGCTAACATCTATTTAATGGAAGTTAGTGTAGTTCACATCTGTCTAATGTCAGCTAGAGTTGTTAACCTCTATCTAACGTCAGCTAAAGAAGTTCATTCCTATCCAATAACCAAGTGAAGACTGAGAACAGAGTAAAAGGCACGAAAAGCAGGGTTTATCTGTTCCCCTTAAACAGCTTATGGCATGCATGCTAAACTTCTATTAACAGAATAGCCCCACCAGTTTGTACAGAAGTCCCTGTAGTTACTGAGTAATACGCCTCAGTGTGTAATAACCCTTGTTGTGTTAAGGGGTTAAAGGCAATAGAGCGCTACAGGTCTTGTGTAAAGAACAGAGGAATGTGTAAGTGCTGTGTAAATGTAATAAACAGAGGAAACTGAACCAAATACTAGTGTAAATACATGTATTCATTAAAGTAAACTAAAATTAAAGTAAAAAGTCAGCAGGTTAGCTGTCTAGCTAAAGTGTTGGTGAGGCAGGCTGTGAGGTGAGTGGAGTTCGTTACAGTTACAGTTAGGGTTTAGTTATTTGGGTAAAGGTGACTTTTGAAATATTTAAACAATATATGTATCCAATATTCAGGGTTCATTTGCATTACATTTATTTTTACATTTTAGAACCGTTATACGCTTCAGGTCTTGCGTAATTGCCTTTGGCCTGTGACTTAATCATAGCCATGATGGTATTCACAATAACACACTCCCTCTCATGTTCTATTGCTTATATAACACTGCACTGCCACAAGGAGAGCTTCAGAAATGGTAACTGAACTCAGAGATGTAGTCCATTACTACTACTATTAACCTTAGTGTACAAACTCTAATATTAGTGTTTAATTAAACAAATTAACTTTCCAATCTTTGCTGCTACCTAAAACTCCTGCACATTACTGTATGTGAGACAGTGTGTGTGTGTGTGTGCACATACACATGCTTGTGGGTGTACGTGTGTGTCAGTGTTTTCTAATGGCGTAGCCCCTGAGCTGTAAACAGACAGTGCTGCTCTGAAGGAATTCTGCACCCTATGACCCTCTGCACTCAAAACAGCACCAGGGCAACGAGTTCATTCACATACACACACACGCACACATAGCACACACACATGCATACACATGTGGGCCCAGCCTAGGGAGGCCTCTCAGGGAGGAAACACATATGCCTCCTCACATATGTGCACACACACACGCAGCACAGACACATGCTCACACACTAGCCTGGGGGTGATGACTGACATTAAGGACTGGGTGCTGATATTACGCTAATTATTGCTCTTTCGTTCCTTTTTTATTTCATATTGCTTTAGCTTTATTTTATCATTCACCTTTTTAAAAAGGTTTCTAATGTATGGTTAGATTGAACAACTCCACATGTACTGTAATGAGCAGATATTTCAGACTTAAGATGTAAGCTCAGTGTGCTCAGTAAAACACTAATATAGAATTCATATAAATAACTTCCATACTAAAAGTAGGTGTTTAAATGACTGTGTTCATTATATCATCTCCAAATCTCTCCTCATGAACGTCTGGTATTTTTTATAGTCCAGGAGAAACCTGGAACCAAGCTTTGTTTTCAGACTCTCAGCATCTCAACTACTTTCTTTAAAATGAGAAATTCCTGTTCCTTTTTTAACTGTACGTTTACCTGCCTCTGTTCTAATGTGATCTGGCGTTTCCTTACTGATTACTGCTGAGGTTAAGTTTTAATCACGTTCAAATACACTTACGTGTCTAAAACGTCTGCACAGAACTTAGGCATATCTTGATCAAATGTAGTGATTGAGTAGTGATATAGTGGGATTGAGGCTGATTTGGGCATTTTTAGCACAAGCTAGTTTTGATCATTTTTCCAGTTTTTACCGTTCTAGCAGATTGTCCTCTGAAGTCCTCTGCTTAAACAGTGAAACAGTTTAGAGTCTATTCTACAGTGGGACACAGACTTTTAATGTAATATCTGTGTTTCTAATTCTCTGATGGCGTTTAGGGCCCTTTTTCTCTTGATGTTTGTCTATTTTTTGCCGTTTTTGCCCATGGCGCCTAAACCACAAGGGGAAATAAGCTCCTGCCACATCTTTAATCTTAATTTACAGCTGGTTAGAAACGAAACTATCACGGAAATGCTGTGTTTTACCGGTGGGAGAACTACTCTCCTTTTCTAGGTTTTAAACCAGCACTGAACAGCATGCTCAAAACCACGAGGAGGAGGCTAATCATAGTGCATTCCAGACACTAGAAAATAAGAAAAAAAGAACTGTTTGTTTTCCATTTTACACACATCTCATACATGATGTGATTTCACTGCAGTGTTTTAAAGTCAGTCGGAGCTGAAGGATCAGTCAGGGAGGTCAGTCAGACTGTATTATAACATATTAAACAAGCTACAAAATGCTCAATTAAAAAAGTTGTCAGGCAAACAAAGTCAATCAGTCCAGAATGTCATGTTATATGAAGTGTGTGACTTCAGTATTAATTACCAGCACATCTATAGAAACACAAAATATGGATTCAATCGGATTAGTATGGGCTAATACTCGGATCAGATCAAGGGTCAAAAACTGGATTGGGTCCTATTTTAACACTTACCAGAACAACATATAAAATGTGGCAAAGCACATGCAAAAGCCTTCAGGAACTCAGGTTAAGACAAGCAGAGTTACGGGTTAAACATGATCAGACCTGGGCCTCACTGACAAAGAAGACAGAGCGCATCTCACATTCATCTCTGGGTGTTGGATATCTGAGACATTCTACAGTTCAACCCTTTGGCCTGCTTCTGTCAAAGAATGGAACAGTATGAGCTGTCCTGCGGCTAACACCCTTACAGAACCACATGAACGTGCACACAAACGCACTCCTTAACACAAAGATCACTTTACTGATATTTCACTTCACGTTCTTCTCATAAAGAGGCAAAGGATGACATGTAAAGAACTCCATACAACGAGTACCTACTCCTGACAAACACTGTCAGACAATCTGGAACGACAAGCAAATACTAGTCATGACTGCAAAGTAGCCATGCCGCTTTCTTAGAGGCTGTGAAGGTTGTGTTTAATTTCACAACACAATGATCACCTCTCTAAAGCCCCAGGGAACATAAACAGTATATCCATGTTTTCTTTCTAATTAGGTTAATCTTGCTCTTGTGGGCACACAGCGTATGTGCACATAGTACTCTCCATGAATAATATCCAGATAAGCAATAAACGACTGTTGTATTTCACCATTTTTCTCCCTTTCAGTAAAAACCAGGACATCCTAATCTTGCGTAAGGTTTGCGTAAGCAGTCCTCTCAGCAGTAACAAGGCCGATGAGGGAGTTTTAACTAAACTAAGCATTCACCACAATTTCACTCTGTTCAACCCCAGAAATGTAGCAGGCAGAGGCTCCCTCATAACCAGCATTACCAAAAGTTAGCAAACTCTGTCTGTCTCTAGCAGGGATGGGCTAATAGCAATAGCAGAGGTGGTTCTACCTTTATGTGGCTTCTGTACAATTTTAAAACTGAGAAAGGATCACATACAAAGTTCAGTTTGCTCACAGGGTCACAGACTAAGTGAACACTGTTAATTTTTTATCAATAAATCAATAAACGTTAAACCATCAGTCTCTCGACAATTACAAATGTTAAACTGATCTGAATCAGGAGAAAGAAGCTGATTATCCTCAGCTTAGTTAGCAGGTTACAAGCCCACTTGTAAACACTGAGATGATAATGACTCAAATTAAGTGGCTGCTGTTGGAAGGACAGAAAGCTGAGTTGTTTTCTTATGGCATTGGTTGCTTAGTTAGTTCCGCTACAGATCAACCGAGTATCAGACAGCCCTGCTGACAGCAGCTGCTGCTGACTAACTAAGACAAGTTTTAAAAACTGAGAGAGCGAAGTTGGAGACTGGTGTTGGAGTAACAGAAATGCAAAATGAGACTGAGGTTAAGGTTTTGCTGTGTTTGGGCCTGTAGCCGGTCAGCTAATCTTAGGCAAGTTAAACATCACAGCAGCAAACTGAGGCTAAAATCACACAGGTTTGGAAAAAGCCTGATGTCTAAAGTGGAGTAAATGGTCTTAGGTCATCGATAAACAACAGTGGGCCTGTTTTCTTTTCCTATCTGTTTTTTTTCCTTTCCTAAATTCAGAATGGGGGAATGAGCTTATCTTGCCATGTACTAGATAGACACAGAACAGAAATCTGACACATTTTAAAAACGCCGCCCTCACTGAAAATAGTATCATCATTTTTTAAACACCATTGTATTACCGTTAAACCGCACCTAGGCTGTTGTTCGTTCCTTCCCACCCCCACCCCCCCTTTAATCAGGTCATATCAGTATATTGTGTGCGGATGGACACCCAGCAGTGAACACAAATCTTATAGTGTTTTAGTGTAAGTAAACACAGCAGGGTCTAGACCCACCTGCACAATATGCAGAGCTCCTTTCATTCATTTCTCCCTACGTCACTCTTACTGTTGTGTTTAGCTTTGCACTGCAGCATGCTGGGAGTCTTGGATAAATGGATGTCATTTAAGCATTCTCATTAGAAGCCAGTTCCCAGTTGATCAGTGATTTTAAGTGATTTTTAAATGTTTATTGTATTTCTATCTGTTCTTCATCAAAACTTGAGTACATGTGTAATATAACACTCAACTGTAGTGTTTGACTGACATTTGAACTATTTTAACTTTTTTTTAGAAATAGTAGAGATCATTTTAAAAAGAACAACACTGGAATTAACAGCTAGCAGTTCTCATTAGTTTTGCATAGCAACTAAGTAACAGATTTTAATTTGTACAATACATTTTTATCAGATTATACTGCAAATACTGGCTTCAATCCGTTTTTCCTTTTGCTGCTGTTTATGTTTCACTAGAAAAACAGGACTTATACTAAATACTGAGTTACAAATGTTAAAAGATTAAAAGAACATTTACATTACCAGCAAAGTACCAGTACCAGCAAAATCTTATGAAATTGTCTGGAGGAAAAAATATATATATATTATATTTTGATCTGGTACTGAGGTACCCAAACTATATCAATATAATCAAAAACCAAATTATCCAGTCAATGTCAGTTCTTATACATTGTGCCATATTTAAATTTCCCTAACAAGAATTTATTTTTTAACTTTACAGAAACTGTAACAACCTACAAACAAAGTGCACTACATGGGGAGGGGGGATGGAGTGATCTGGGACAGGGCATCACAGAGTAAACACTGCATGCTGTTTTTTGGAAGAACGAAAAAAGAAGGAAGAATTCTTTCACAGATTCAGACGAGATGCTACGCACAGTCTGGATGCACGTTAACTGAGTGTGAACAGTTCTTGGAGACGCCACTCCACAGATGAGGAGGATACACAGTGAGTTCAAATAAAAGTTAAAGGAGAGAGCAAAAGTTGCCAGCACAAAATCGCAAAATTAAAGCAAAGGGGGAAACAAACATTTTATTGAATATTCATAGCGTTTGGTATGAAAGGCTTCATAAGTGTACACGTGGTTAAAGTACGTTTCTGACGTCTAATTTGCACAAATTGCGATTAGTGTGTAAAGACTAGTTATTCACTTCCCGTTTAGTTATTCCTTACACCCACTTGCAAGCCAAGCATGCTATTTTAACTTGCGGGGCACAATAAACTGCTTGTGCGCTTAAGGTGTGATCTCACAACCCGAGATATACAGCAAGTGTGAACAGGGGCCCAAGCACTGAGTCATTGTTACAGAACAAGTCATTTGAAAGGAAAAGAAAACAACAACAAAAAACACATAACTGCCATGTTTTCCTAAAAGGCCTCCTGCAACTGTAGCTGCGTCCATGCTCTGCAAACAGCACTAAGACACCCTGCACCTACCTAAGGGCATTATGCCAGTCCCCACCAGAACCCATGAGTGTTTGGGACGCGTCTTGACTTCGGAAGGAAAAGAAGACAACAAAGAGCAGCTGTTATTCATTTCACAGCTAGAATTAGGGCTTCCAACAAAGATCTCTGCACCAAGCCCAATCTTGGCCAGAGACCAGGGGTTTTTCACAGAATGAAATGTGCCAAAGAATCTGAGATCAGCTCTCCCGACTTACATAATCTTGTTGACAAAAATAGGAAAAGGGAAAACTGCTCCTAGATCAGTCATTTTAATCAGAGAAGTTTCGAAACAAATTAATGGTTACTGCATGCAACTGCCTTCATGAGTTCTCACGGGTCCAGAGTGCTAAAACGCTGGAAATACTGCTGTCGTCTGCACACTATACAGTAGGGATTGTGTGGTTATTCAAAAATATATCTCATTGAAGCCAAGTAAGTTATATGTTGTTGTCAGCCCCTCGGTAACGCGCCCTCCCCCGGGGTGATTTCGGGCCACCGCCCACAGGCCCAAATAAGGACTTCCGCCTCATTTTCGTTGATGTGTTTGGTTCATGTTCATTTGGTTCATGAGTTACACCTGGGATTGGGGAATTCTTCGGTGCCAAGAATTGTATCGTTTGGAACCTTGAGGTTGCCCGAGAGGTTCCCCGTACTGTTAGAGGTGAGTTGAGGTCAGCTTCTGCTCCGTGTTCTCATTCAGGAGCAGGTCACCCTGCTATCCACGTTTTCTGCGAGGCTCGCTCGCTCACGGTCTGGATTCTTTGGCCACACACGTTCCAGCTAGGCGACCCTTGTGGCAGCATGCTGCGATTTCAGGTTTGATCAGCCTAGCCGTTGTTGCTCAGTAGCTGGTCCCCCAGCTCTCCCCCCTTAATCATTATAGCTAGCCACTTTCGCCAGCTCAACCCCCAGTCCCAGGTTCGTTTTTGGTTCGCCCTCTTGTTTGCCACGTTCAAGTTTTTGTTGATCACTGTTCTTCATGGTTTGCTGCTTTTTTGCACCACTTGCCCCCTTTTGTTTGTCTTATTGTGTTAATAAGTCTGCTTGCTTTGACTCCATTTCTGCGAGGGTTCGTCCCATCTTGCCTAGCATGCCATGACAGTTGTAAGCATGAGTGTGTTTTATCAGCATTATTGCAATTGCATTTACAGGCTGCATTGTACGCAAAAAGGGTGTAATTTATTTGCATAATTTTCTTTAGACAAACCACTTGTTTTGCTCAAGTGCTACAAGGAGAAAGTCTATGAAACTGTATGTATATTAAACATTTATTTGCAGTATATATAAAACTATACAGAACCAACCTGAAGAACCCTTCAAAGCAGAATAATGTGGGAATTGGCACATATTTCTTGCTCCTAGACTCCCCTTACAGTCAGAAAGTGTCCTTTGCACTTTGAGCCGCTGCTAAAGAACACGCTTTTCTGGACAAGCTGAGTGATGCAGATACAGAATGGTAGAGTAGCATTACAGGAGTGTTGTCAATATACCCAGTTCTTGCTAGCACAGGTTTTTTTTTTTTACTTTGGAAAGATTTCCAATTTCCAGTTTTAATCCTTTTAAATGAGACATAAATTCTACAATTCTAATTTATCCAATTTAAACCTTTCCTTCTGAACATTTACAGTCTAAGACAAGTGTGAACCCTTCGTAGTACTAAGAAAATGTATAGGGACACATTTTTTGAGAATATAAATTGCACATCTAAAGCACATCTAAAAGACATTTCTGAGAACACAGTTAAACACTTAAGACTTACTATATAGTGTTTCCTCATCAGAAAGGTTTTCTACAGCAAGCTGCTGGAAAAGATTAAACCGTGATAATTTATTTTGCTATCTACAGCAATATCTCAGCCCTTAAGAGACAGAGATTTGTTTTGAGCCTATAATTGGTCATCATGACATCGGATCTTTCTCTCTCTCTCCACTTCTCTAAACATGCTGTCCCACTAATCGTGGTGTGTGTATGTGTGTGTCGCTGAGTCAGCCTCCTTCAAGTGGATATATGACTCTAATGGTAAAAGAGAGCGTGCTTCTGCCGGGTTTTCCTCACATAAATAATGTTGAAGAAAGCTTGTCTGCTCTGTTTAGTCAAGAGGCCCCAAAAGAGAAGCACAGTTAGGGAGTGCCCGCGTATGTGTGCATGTGTGTATGTAGGAGTGTATGTGCATGTGTGTATGTAGGAGTGTATGTGTGTGTGTGTGTGGCTCCGAGGCCCAATTTAAAAGATCATCAGATCTTTCGCTTGACTTATAGCCATGAAAGTAAAACAAACAGTGGGATTGTTTAATGACTCTCTCCAACACACACACACAGACTCACAAGTTGTGTAGGCCTACACATGGATCAGTCCTGCTTGACTAAGCCAGGTTAAAAGTGCAGCAAGCAACACGATATCTCTACTGTATGGAGAAAGAAAGAAGAAAGAGAAGACTGTTAGCACAATCTCTACATGAGATCCCATAACATTTCACAACATATGGAGAACCCAAGAGTTCTCCAAAAGACCTACAGAAATTCAAATACAAAGCTTTGTTTAACACGGTATGCAATATTAAAATTCACTGTCTCCTTAAATCTGTCACATCAGCTTATCCTTGAGGCTGCACACAAATAATGAGTTTCCACCATCAACATAATGCTGAAAAAAGAGGTTTGTGCATTCATGAAAGGTGGATATTGTCACTTTTCAACACTTCTACATCATTTAAACAGCTTAAATGTAAGAGTGGTTGGATGTAGAGAACTTAAAGAGTCTGATTTCTTTGCAGTGGTGGTGACAGGAACCAGGAGTTGCCATGTCAATGCATATATAGATATTACTGACTGTCCAAAACCACCAGTGAGTCTACACAAGCTTTTAAATGTTTTATATGTTTTAGATGTTCCTATTGCACAACTTCTCAGCTATCAGGCAACATATTTTGTAAGCTATTTAAGTAATAGCTTTTAAATAGTAATGCTGTATGTACTGCAATACTAGTGGTGGTGATCTAGGCACCTCATGATTTTTTTTCATATTCAGGATGTATTTTTTCTCACTGTGTTTCTCACTACTTGGTACTTGTAAGACAAAGTATTTGTAATGATTCATAATGAATTTACTTCCAATATCTTTTACTAATAAAACAAATGGAAGAGATGTGGTAAGTCATCTGGAAGGCTTTGCAGCGGGGCTGTGGTGGAAAATAGTAATACGTTTTACTGTGTGTTCACACTAACAGGAGACATCATTTCCTATGGGAGTAAACAATTTGTCACTGGGAGTTGAGTTTTGTTTTTTTTTACTTTATGAAAATGAAAAAAAATTCCAACACATTCTCAACAAAAGTCTAAGGTCCCCCAGTTTCTGCTCTTTGGATGCGTTTGTCCTGCTGGCATTTCGTTCCTTTTCTCAACAGTATGGTGCTAAACATGGACGAGAGGCCCAAAACCACTTTTATTATAATTATTAAATACATTTTTAATTTAGTCATTAACTACACATATTGAATAACGATAAAAAATAGTGATACATTTATAGCATTTGTATTTGGCTGTTACATTTTCCTGCCAGATGCTGAAACTTGTACATGCGGCAACTTGTGTGACCTCAAACACACCCGCAAGAGACAAACTTGGGGCGACATAAGCTACTTGTTGCCTACTAGTGTTAACACAGGGTTTCCATCTCTAGTAGCCTTGACACAGTGGACAACTTGAGCGGTCACTGAGAGGTCAGGTTTAGCATGTGGGCACAGCATTTCACATGTGGGACTTGTGTACCCAGTTCATCACCAACAAGCATGCTGGATGTGTTATCAGTTACTTAAACTAAATCTTTCTTAGTGATCTGCAGATCTTCTGCTACAGTCTTTACCAGATCAGCCATATCTGCACCCGCGTGGTTCTTATTCACTGCTCTTGTATGGACCACATGAAACACTAGTTGTCAGTCATTTGTGGTAAAATGCGCAGTTACTGATGTAAGATTCTGTGGCACCACAGAACCACGTGTTTCAGCTCTCCTTGTTTTCTCTTCTTTTTGGTTTTGGTGTTACTATCGAGTGTCAGGATCGCTGTCAGTTTAATATATTTTGGGATGCTCTGTGTCGGCTCCAAATACAGACACTAATCCTTGACAAAGCTTGTGATAGACCTCAAATTCAGAATTGATATCTGAGATGCGTCTAAAAATCAACCCCCCTTTTCAATATTGTACTGAAGTACTTTAATTTAGCCTCTGTAATTTGATTTTTTTGAGACTTTCACTTTCACTCCACTAGATAAAAAAAAAATAAACGTTGCTATTTTTCACTCATTACTAAAAGGTAGGAAACTGGACTATACATTTTTAAACTGAATCAAACAAATTCCAACCCACCATTTGCCCCCCTTAACCCTCCCCTCAATACAGATTTTCAGATTAAAGCTGAAACATAGAGGAGTAACAGAAACTCTACATTAAGTTAAAATACTGGCAATACAAAATGTTGCTGATTACTGTAATTTGAAAAAAATTAGAACATTTCCTACCTTCTAAACTTTTTTTTTCATGTGTGCAACCACACATCACTTAATAGAAACATATCTTAATATTATAATAACTAGAATGTCTAGACTAGCTTAGTAATTTTACTTTTACTTTTGTACTTTAACAAGTGGAAAGATAAGTAAAGGTAATTTGCTGAAGACCTTTTACCAACCATATATCTAGCTTTGCTTAAGTACATACATTCAGATGTCTAGTTTCTATCACTACCACTGAGAACAATTCTCAGGCAGTTATTTTGTTATTATGTCTTTCATTTTAGTAACTTTTCTTTATGCAGAAATGTAAAACAAATCTATGCAATTGCCCCTTAAAAACCATCTGAATGTTTTTAGTTTTTTTGTCCTAGCAGTGCCGACATGAGCAAATACAAAATACACAAGCAGATGAATGATTTATGAGTACCAAGCAACAGATAACACTGTGCACAACCATAAAGACAGCTAAAACTGACCAACCACAAGATCACATACACACAGCTCTGGGACAGCAAGGGAAAGGGGGAGGAACACAGTGTTCTTTTCTCACACTTACACCATTTATAGAAGGCCCCCAAAATTGCTGTGTGTGTGTGTGTGTGTGTGTGTGTGTGTGTGTGTGTGTGTGTGTGTGTGTGTGTGTGTGCGTGTAGTGATCTCTCTTGAACAATCTGTTCCACTCCATTTCTTGAATCTCTGTCTACACATACTGGTGACCCCACCTGACCTCTGCTGCTATGGCAACCCACTTCCTGCCATTCTTTGGACTATTTGAGGATGCTGCTGGGGGTTCTGGTTTGAACTGCGGGGTCCCAGTGGTACCAGCATGAGCCTGGATCATCTTACCAGTGACGGATCTTTTGTCACCTCCGACTCGCCCTAGAAACGGTAAGTAGGAGATGACAGCCGCAGCTAAGAGGAAAGGTTTCTTGTGCCATTGAAAGAGCTCTAGCGCTCTTACCGGGGCTGTAAAGTACATTGTGTGTTATTGCAATACTGGCCTTACGGCTGGACGATACTGATAAATTTAGCACCACAATCATTTCCAACACATTTTATGATGTCAGATGATGTTTAAGTTGGGATTAATCAAATAAGTAAACCCATGCTTTTTCTGTGTGCTGGGACACTAGGCTAAAAGAGCCATACAGGGTTTGTTTTGACTGAATTGTTCTGCCCTGTCCTCTTAAAACTACACCAAAGGGAACTATGTGCCAAACATTGTAGTTTGCCATGAAAATCAATACTGTCGAGTGACGCTCAACAATTCAGGTGTACCATTATAGACCGCTACATTGCTCAGGATTAGCAAATCTAATATCGCTGGGGCTGAATAATTTTGCTAACAGTTCTATGTGACAGAGTTGGTTGTATTTAAATTAGTTTTAACCAAGTCTTCCACCTCTCATCATGTTTAAAAATACACCTTAGGAGGTCTATAACAAGTCGATAATGGGCTTAGTGAGAAGCAGGCAGAGTAGAAAGCAGCCAATCATAGAATCATCGCTGCCGCAACAAGTGGGAGCAATAACATCAGGAGGGTCCCCACCCACAACTATGTAATAGAGGGAAAATCCACTCAATTTCATCATCAATTGAGATGGAGATAGGGAAACAGCAGAGCTGTATTTTTGACCTCCTGGGGTGAATCAGACAGGTTTGGAATATCTAAAGATCTAAATCATTTGTTTTACTCAAACGCAACAAGGAGCATGATTGTAAAAACATTTGCTTGCATTTTAAAGGGAAGAGGAGCAGTAACAAGACTTGATCAAACTGATATACACATGATTTAATTTGAAGGAAAACAAAGCAACTACTGCTGTTGGTGTCACAGCTCTGCATGTGGTTTAACCAATAATTTGTTGATGAATTCATTTCTCTATTATGCAAATGAGCATTCCTCCCAACCTCCCAAATTTTTTTCTTACAGCACGCAGTGCTCCTGTAGGGATTTCACCGAATCAAGATATTTATGTAATCGAGTATGCATGTAATTGGTCGAAATACTGCAGGCCAAACTAGCCATGTCGCACCGTTTATTTACCAATGCCTTTTTTGATATTGCATGGAACACTGTCATTACAATATATAACAATATCATTACAGTGCTAGTATGTTGTTTAACCCCCTGTCACACTAATCTGGGGACAGCTTCATGTACCTACTGTGATCTGTACACAAGAAGAGGGATGGCCGACCTCCGAGTAAGCGCTGGATCTCGTCTGTAGCTAGCCTGCTCAATCTGGGACACAGTTGAATCTCAGTCTATTTCTGGGCGGGTGGTGGAAAGTGCCGCAGTCAGTTGCGTCCTGTTCTGGGCTGCAGGGCTGCATAGGGAGATAAACAGCATTTTTAGTGTGTGTATGTGTGTGTGCGTGCTAAAAGAGGAGCGGTGGGTATTTTTACACAGCTGGGTCAGACTGAGCCCCAGGCCTTCTCTAGTCTGCCATGCTGCTAATGGTGTCAGACGGTAACTACACCCACAGAGAGAGAGAGAGAGAGATGACTGACTGGCTGCCACAGAATGGCCCTGGGAATGGTCTTATCACTTTCTTTCTTTATAGCTACCAGTTTCTCTCTCTCTCTCTCTCTCTCTCTCTCTCTCCCTGCCACACACATACGCTTTCTGTTTTTTGTTTTTTTTTTCAGGACATG
Organism: Salminus brasiliensis; assembly: GCF_030463535.1. Lineage (NCBI taxonomy): Eukaryota > Metazoa > Chordata > Actinopteri > Characiformes > Bryconidae > Salminus > Salminus brasiliensis. The sequence continues at coordinate 13,188,426 of NC_132878.1, forward strand.
GATACATTAATGATAAAAAATTTATAGACACACACATATACAAACATTCATCTCTCCAAAAAAATACAGAGCCCTCAGTATGTTCAATGTAAGTTCAAATAATAAGAGTTTAAGTAACTTTAGACCAATTTTAGTCCTGTCAAATGGATTGTCATGAAATTTTGAGATGGTATAAAATGCGCAAAACCAGTTAACTCAACTCAGCTCAAGCTCAAAAGGAAAATAAGTGATGTTCAAAGAGGGTTGGTTACTGAGACAAAGAAGGCAGGAGCTTCAGTAAAACAAAGCTCTGTCCAGTGACTAAAGTGATTTCTGCATCAGCAAACATGCAAACATGGTAACCTGAATGGTTTAATGAGTATGAAAATGATGTAAATCATATGCTATGGCTTTTCAGTCACCACATCTCATCCCAGCTGAACTCTATGAACTGAAAGGTTAGACAGCACTCTCCACCATCATCATGAGAATGCAGGGCATCTCTTTCAGTAAACTCTACCGCTCTTAGTTCTGCAGATTGAAGCTGTTCTTGTGGCTTAAAAAGACATCTTTCTTGTTTTTTCCTTTGTCACCTGCCTGTATGTGTAATACAAATATTTAAGGTCTAACCCAAAACCTCCCTGCAACCTTTATCTCAGTATCCAAAAAGAAAATGTCCTTTAAGCAGTCAGTACTAGTTTTTCTGTGTTTTTTCCCTACAAATGAAAGACCTTTTTGTCTCAAACACATACACACGCACACCCATTTTCTTTCTATGCGATATGTATCTTCTGAGCTGTCTGCAGCCCACATACATGGTGTTGAGTGTAAGCTGTGTGAGGGTTAAGAAGTTGAGCAACAATGAAGTTGTGCTAGGTGGTAGAAGTGAAGGAAGTGTCAAAGAACTGCTCTATAGGACCTTGAACACACATATACAGTAGATAAAGGGCTAAAGATAACTGTAATGTGTTTTGTGTGACATTCACACATAAATATAGTACTCGACCATATATCTTTATGCAACAGTTAGTTCCAACCTCACCCAATCTGAATTGGCTGAGAAGAGATTTGTGAACAGTGCAGCCTTTTAACACTAAAACTGTATCACTCCACTGAGGCACTGACAACGTAACAAGTTGACAAGTCTGTTGACAAGACCATGCTCCTATATCTATTAATGGAAAGACCAAAATATTTAAAACTGAAGGTCACATATTTAATAGTGTGACATTTTAAATCCCTAAAGAAATCTGATCAAATCCTCATTAATAGTTTGATCTTTAGTTAGATCTCTACATCATGGGGGGCCTTTCCTACGAGCATGTCGCCCCTCCTCTGCTTGCAGCGTAACAGCAAGCTGATTGGCTCTATTTGTTGACGGGACTGTATTCATAAACAGATAATGTTGAGCATTACCAGTGGCCAGTCTTCACATGTATAATGTCTCTGGCTGAACTTGATACTTTGACAGTTCTATGGCTCTATCTGTACTACAAAAAGGAGAGCCCTAACAGGTACCTTATCAAACCTAGTCGGTCCTGATTACTGTTGCACAGCAATAACTTTTACTTCTTTTTGGTGGAAGGTGTTAAAGCATATTTAGTATGAAATGCAGGGCTTCTTGATTTATTTATGTTTCTTTATTTTGTAAAATTTATTTTTTTAATTTATTTATTTTTATAAAACCCAAGGTTGTGTGTTATTGCAAATAACATCACTGCTGAGATGATCATGGCACTAGCCTTCCACTCGTGTATGTAGATATATATGAATATATACATATACATATATATATATATATGCTACCAGAAGCTGTGGAACAACGGCCTCAGACTTGCAACTCCAAGTCTGACAGCAAGCATGTAAAAAGCCTGAGCGTTTCTCTGAAGACTGAAAATATCACAGGTTCTTTCAGTGAATTGAGATGCGGTGGGGGGGGTTGGATGTAGGCAGGCACTGGCAGATCGTTTTGGCATGCAGGTCAGTTTATTTACATCAGTGGGTGTTCTCATCAGGCAGGAAAGAAAAGTCTGGGAGTGACAGTGGGGCGGAGTTATAGAGGTATTAAAAGCGGCTCGCTCTGGTGAAAGCTTCTTGCTAGTAAAATCTCAAACAGGAGACTCTGAGTGTTTAGACTGGCAGAACAATAATGGGTCCGCAATTAGAATACAACATAATAGTGAATAGAAATAGACACAATTCTGACTAATCCAAGACAAGAAGAGATGATAATAAAGACAGTGAACATGGGCTGCCACTAGCTATTATATCAATAGTTTAGTAATGTAACATTTTTTAATATTAATGTTTGTGGACACCTCGTCTAATGAATGCATTCAGCTCCTTTAAGTTGCACCGACATCGATGTGTAAATGCACGCACACAGCTTGTCTAGTCCCTGTAGAGAAGTACTGAAAAGCCTCTCTGGAGCAGGTTAACATGAACCTATTGGCACCATGCTTAATAAGCTGTGGAGCAGTGGAACTGTGTTCTCCGGAATGATGCTGCTCCATCAAATTATTTTGGGATGAGTTGGGATGAGGTGGGGTGCTAATCATCCAACATCCTGACATCACTCACTAGCCTTCCTGCTGAATGCCAACAAATTCTCATCGCAATGCCCCAAAATCTAATAGAAAGCCTTGTCTGGACAGTAGAGACAGTTCCTCTAACAAAAGCAGGATAAACTCTTTTTAAAACCCTTGATGTCAGAAAAAGCAGTGAATGAGCAGGTGTCCCAATACTTTTGCCCATATATAGTATACTTGCAATATCCAATAGAACACCTTTGGGATATGGTAAAACATGAGATTCACAGGGTCCCTGAAAAGGCTTGTTTCCAGCATTTTGAATGAACAAATTGAGGCTGTTTTGAGAGCCATACCTAGTATTAGTATAGTGTTCCTAATAAAGTGCTTGGTGAATGTACATGTTTGGCTATATGAATAGTAATAAAGTACTTTTGTTGTAGCTTAAACATATGTTTTTACAAAAACTTTACTTGGCCACTAGCAACGACTGATTGATATTCACAGGCCCTAAAAGTTCCCCACACCACTGCATCACCTCCTCCAGAATGGTCCATTGATACAAGACAGGTAAGGTTTATGGATTCATGCAGTAGGTGCCAAAGTCTGACCCTATCATCTGTGTACCTCAGCAGAAACTGAGAATCATCAGACTGGGCTACGTTTCCAGACTTCAACTTGGTGAGCTTGTGCCCACTTTGCATGGCTAACAGAAGCAGATCACAATATTTTGACAAAGAGACAGAATGCACTAGTGGTGCCAGACTAGTGCTGCTCTCAACGTATTCGTTATTCAACGTATGCTGGACTACATCAAATTAAACAGGACTAATTATATATACAATGGAACACATTGTCATCCACATTAGTACAATGCATCACAATTGCATCATAATATATGGTAAAATTATAACAATGGCTCCAAAATGCCTACACTGGTTAATATTAGGAGGTCCATCTTAGGTCCATGTTATTTGAGGGGAATTAAACAGAAAAGACTTAAAGTAGATGAAAAAGATCACCTTAAGCTTTCGTCTTCTCTGGGCTTCATCGATTTTGTAAAGATGACTGACAGAGGTACTTTTACCTCATTTTCTCTCACATCAGCATCCTTCAGATAACAGAGCTTTCTATTTGAAACATAATATTGCTTTTACTTAATGCATCATTGATTTTGCTGATGCTTTTTAAGTACTTTCAGCATTCGCTGATCAAGTAATGAATATTTGACTGAGACTGAGACCTGCACGTCAGTGTTTAAAAGTAAAACAAAAACCCTCACTGGATCCTTTACATTAGATGAAAAGCTGACACCTGCACTGCCATGCATGAGTAACTTCTCTCACTTTCTATTAGTCAAACTTTCTGCTCGACTTACTGCGGAAGTGTGTCTTTTTCGAACTCCACACTGAACGCTTTTTCTGGCTGATTTGAAATTGGCCTCTTTCAAAGTAACATTTAGTCTTATTCTCGGTATGTACCACACGCATTTAAACCCACCAGCATGGATAATGGAGGGTATGGATGACCTTTCGAGTGCTAAGTAAGATGTTTCAGCCTGTGACATTATGGATGTAGTTTTTTTTCTAAAGAGAGGCCCAGAGAGGTTCTGTCAATAGTGAAGCAATTGCCAAATACCCTGAATTACCAAGGAAACAAAAACACACAGCTTGTAATCTCAGAAATGCACTGACAATAGAATGGTATGTTCTGGAAGAGCTGTACATGAGCCTTTTGTCTCCACACTTAAAGCCAAGCGTCAGCCTGTGGGGTTAAAAGCCCATGAGTGGCAGAACTAATCTTCCAAAATCAACATCTTGACCTCACTAATGCTCTTGTGGGAGGATGCAATAAAATCTTGTGCAATCGAATGCAAAGAATGCAGAGACAGTTACTGCAGCAGAGTGGGGACAAACTCATTTTTAATACTTCTGCTTTTTGAAGAAATTTTAGATGAGCATGTGTCCACAAACTTTTGTCTGTTTAGTGTATGTAAACCTCAGTTTTGAAATCACTGCTTTCAGGGTGTCATAAAAACCAACTTATTTACATATATTCACCTATTGTGTATAGCTGACCTTAAAGGGTGTTTGACCTTAGAGAGCTTTCTGAATTAGGCACAATACATAGGCAGCTTACGAGAACATAGCTCATTAAAATATGAGCCTAAAAGAAAATATGCTAAATGTAAAGATTATTTTCTTCAAAATCATTATTTGCTGATCAAAATACAATACCATACAGTGGCTATTCTACCCCATCTCTGACAATTAGACTATTCAATTTGGACAGGATTCGTTTTACATGGGGAGGTAAAGATTTTTTAACTACAGGGCGTCAGTAAAACTTAAGTTTCCCTACTTAACTTGCGCACTGCCATCAACGCCAAAAACGTCCTGTAACTGCTGTATTACAGGATGATAACCTGTAATCTTATAACCCACTTGTAATAATAATTACATTTTAGTTTGCAAATTAGCAGCTACATGTTCATTACACATATGTGAGCTATAGGCTATACTGCACAATGCCTTAACTAAGTCATGCCTCTGAATGGGTCCTTTGGCTCACCTTCTGGATTTGAGTGTTGCAGTTCATACAACATCTGAATTTTGCAACAGACTTGAGCAACCCAAGGTATCTGTGCCAATGTCTCATCAAGCGCCTCCACACTTGAGAAAAAATAGTTAGACTTTTTTGTCGGACTATTTACCCATGTCGTTTCGCATGGGATTAATATAACCTGATATAACCTTACTGACGCAGGGGTGCACAGTCTGTAAAATGACTGACTTGGCGCATTCGGATGGGACTAAAATCACTGAGAAACTCCGTGCCCCACCCTCCCCCATCTGTCTGAATAGAGCTAAAGACTGCCTGGTCAGTTTGTCTGGTGAGATAACGCATAAACTCATCCCTTTCATTTAAGTGCTTCAGTTTACAGTTTTCTGGTCTTTGATGCTACATTCAGACTGCAGATAAAAACTGATCCTAATCCGATCATACTGAACTAATTCCAGTGTTTTCTTTGGTTTTAGGGTTTCTTTGGTTCTCTTTTTATCTTTTTAATGTGGCTTATATCTCACAACAGCCTAAACAGATCATAGGTCACTTATGAACTGACAAGAATGCACAAAAGGACAACATGAGCGAACTGTTACTTCAAACTTGAAAGACCAACAGACATTAGCATTAGACTGCAGTGAACAAAGAAAAGTGTGAACATGGTAAGTATAAGTTCTTGTTTTTATTGTAGAAGGCAATCACACATGGAGAGGAAGATCTGTTTCTTTTGTTTAATTGCCATGAAGAAGAAAGAAGAAGAAAACAAGCAAATGTCCTCTAATTCAGTGGCAGAATGGCTATACAGCAGATGTTTCTGTCTATGTTTTTTCACTATACATCCAAATGTTTGTGGACACCCCTTTTAATGAATGCATTCAGCTATTGTTCTCCCTCCCCCCAGTGCTGACACAGATATGGAAACGCATAACCACACACTAGACTGCTCTGTACAGTATTGCCAATAGAATAAAACTCTCTGGAGCAGATAAACATTAACCTACTGGCACCATACCTAATGCCAGGCATGGGCTAGAGGGTTATAGTCCCCCAGCATTGAGCTGTGGAGCAGTGGAACTGTGTTCTCTGGAATGATGGTGAATGATGAATGCTAAAGATAATGCTGATGCATCATCCAATACTTTTAGTATGAGTTGGGAAGTTGAGAATAAGGTGGGGTTGTGATCATCCAACATCCTGAGCACCAATGCTCTTGTCATTGAATGCAATGAAATTCCCACAGCAGTGATGCTCTCCAAAATCTGATGGAAAGGACATCAGGGGAAAAATGAATAGTATAAAAAGTACAAAAGATATGGGCAAAAAATTCAAAGAGGAAAGAGGTGGGTTGGTGCTTGGATACGTTTGAGATTCTTTGGTAACAATCTGGTATTTATGAATGAAAGATTTCACATTATTTCCTGGCAGCTTATTTGGCTCAAATCAGACAGCACACCATCAACAAAGATTTAGAAATCTTGAACCCGGTCTAGTAGTCTTTACAATGTCCTCCAGGGCCTGAGAAAAGGGTCAATGTTGGCAAGCTTCAGTCGATGACTGACTAAGATGGATGAATTCTAAGGTTTTGAGGAAATAATAAATAATGAAAAGATAAAGCAATCTAAGAAATTCATCCCAAAACATTGTGACAAAGGGGGAAGCGGTAAAACTGGTAGTTTCCAATGCACTATGAGATTAAATGCAACTGAATCATTTTATAGGGAGTTATATACATAGTTAATTATATGCACACATTCCTGGTCATTTGGCAAATTCTAAAATACTGTTATAAAATCACTTAATTTTGTTAGTTTGTTATGTGTGCATAATGGCATATGCTTTGAACAGATAACTTGAATTATGGAGCCTCTAACAAAGCAGCACAGTGGCAAAAACAAAGGATTGGAATTGGATCAAGCAATACTCGATCCTCCAGTTTGGATAGGAACAGCTCTACATCTATCTGTCTCAGTTTTTATTTGAGGGAGTTTGTTTCTCTCTCTTTCTCTGTTTGTGTGAGTGCATGCTGGGCCTATAAGAAAGATAGGGCATTTTGGAAAGACATGTGTGGGTTTTATCAGCTTTATTATAATCGTCTTAACAGGCTATGTTTGGGTCACAATGAAGTGAAAGTGACAGAGGCAGAGTGATATTACTTTATCTGCTCACTTTTTTTATCCGCCCACCCTCTTTCCCCCCCAAACGGCCTAAAGAGTTCCTCTCTTTTTTGAGCATTTTTAAAAGTCCAACTTGGGGCAAAGTCACTCTTTAAAAGATGTTCTTTAGGGTTCTTCTATAGCAGCTTTATTTTGATGGTTGTACATTATTTCACCGCTTGCAACCACTTGTAAAGTCTAGGTGTAGATAGCTAATCCATCAAAGCCACAGATTTGCAAATGGTCACTTGATTTGAAACATTATTTTCAACCAAGTACTCGTAAACAACCTCAGCAAAATCAACCTCTATTCAAAGTACACTTCTACAGCAAGGGCAGGAACAGGCAAATCAGCATTTGGTTTCATTTTTGCTGAAGCACAAATCTGATTTTAGATTTTTCCATTTTAGTATGTTTGCAAAAAATGCTTGGAAGTACCTCCACCTAACTTGGAAAAGCCCAGCCTCTATGGAGATTACATAGTTAACAAATCCAACGCATTCCAGAAAATCTGCAGCTGTGTGTTATTCTAAAGAGATAACACAAGACAGAGTGGGGCCACAGAAATATGAGCGATAACACACTTTAAGAAGCTGTGCTGCAGATGAAGCAAAGGCATAACCTGTAACCAATACATGCAAAGACATCAGGAATGTAAAATATTCTAGGTATATTGGAATACCTTTCCTCTTGAGAAAATAACCTACATTGCAAACCACTTCCTCTATCTTGTTCCTATTTGTGCAGTGGGTATCACATGTGTGCTGGAGACAGAATGCTTTGCTGTGTAATTCAGTTTAAAACAAGGAACAAGTTAAGCTACAATAAGTATTTAAAGTCATTTAAGTCATTTAAAACACAGTGATCTAATTATGTTCAGACACAGATTTATCAAATGGATGTGCATTGGCTAATTACACTGAGTAAGAGTTGATGAACATATTCAGCCAAAGATCCAATCATCTAAAGCATGTAAACACATAGGCTACTTTATACAATCCCAACAGCAGAGAACTTTCAGGCTGGTTTGTGATAATCAGCAGCTACAGCTCAAGACTAGTGAGACAGAATTACAGGATATCTCATGCATGTATTAGAACTATTCCCATCTACATCCAGCCAGCCCACCACTTTCACTATCATTTCTGAAAGGCGATCAAAGAAGCTGAAGAGAAGCAAATGCCTGGAGCAAAGTCTCCATTAAAGCAAAGAATAAGACATTTATGATACCCATTTCCCCTACTGGTTTCAGACACCACAGAGTAATCCCTACACAATTTAAAAGAATAATTAGCTTGAAAAATGCTAATGTGGCTTACAGTGAATAAAAAGAGTGGAACAGATGGATAGTGCTAACTCTTCCCTTCCAGATGCATGTTGCTTTACCAGGTGCCATTTACAGTTGTGGGATGAGATGGACGGCTGTAGATTTACACAAGGCAGGAATGTATCTTGGAGCTATTTCCAAACAACTACAGTTCTTCCTGATGGTCAGGAACAACCCAGGAACGACAGAGGCAAAGACCTGTCATAAACTGGAAGCTGCTGGAATGCTATTATCACTGTCTATGGTCAAGCGAGTTTTCTTTGACCATAGAGGCTGCCAATAATAAAGACCTTCCAAGCTCGACTTTGCAGCTGAACCACATGAACAAAGAAGAAGAATAAGCCTTCTGGAGAAAGGTTGATGGTCAGATAAAACAAAGATTTTTTAAAAGAGTTTTTAGGCCACACCAACCAAATATAGTTTGGAAGAGTAAAGGTGAAGCAGTTGCAGTTCACATGACCCAGATGCACATGCTAGCCTTTACCCTCCCTGCTTGGCAGAATTGTGTCATAGACGGTGACATACCTAGTGTTTAGGATTGGACATGACTAAATTGGTTACCGATACAATTCAAAAAGTAATATTAAGATGTTTTTTGACTTTGCTGACTGTCTGCTGATGCAGGTACGATCTTTGTGTTTCTATAGATAATACAGCCTATTTAAGTAAAATGTTCTGCTGAATAATAATTAGATTCTAGCCAACACAGTCTGACTGACCTACCTGATCATTCAGCTCCCAGTTACTTTACTTTACTATGTGTATTGAGGTATATACTCTAAACTGATATTGGATGTTTTCTGTTGTCTTTTGTTAAAGCAAAGTTTCTGAAAAAAGCTCCTCACTGTTATGAATAATGTCCATTAATAGTGCCTAAAGTACGCCATAGAGGTAACAGGGAATGACTGCAATTTAGACTCAGTCCAGACCAAAAAATAAACGTGACGAGAGTGCTGCCCGAGAACGAATACAAATACTACAGAGTCCAACAGGTCAAACTACACTAATGTTAGCTGGCTGGCTGGCTAACAACTCATTCATACTGGCCATTTTACGCTAACATAAAAAAACTGCAAAAAACTTTGTACAGATTGTCTGTTAATGCGGCCAAAAGATCAACACTATATGATAAATAATAGTATGATTAACTAACTAATTCAACTACTACTCAGCTACTCCATGTAATGAATACAGAGGTCCAGCTGGCAATCTATTCACCCTATTCCAAAGTATAACCCTTACGATATAACGAATAAAAATAAATGTGCCAATATCAGCACAGACACTGGAAAATGGGCTGTTTTGTCATTGAAACATATGGGGTTGGGTGGTGCTACACATTATACTGCTATCATTTTGATATTTATAAGTTCTCTTTTTCTTATATGTATAAGTAGCTGGCCACGGTTCTGCAAGTACTGACAATACTTTCCCATTTTCCCCAGTATCTTAATAATGTTTTGTATAAAAGAACATCCCCATGCTCAACCATACCCCATCTCCACAACCCACACAGACCTTAACTCTGCCAAAAACAAAGAAGACAGAGGCTGACCCCAGTCTGAACTTTGACCCCTCCCACCCCCACCCTGTAGAATCACAGCCACACTATGCGAACTCCTCACGTGTCCTCTTGCACACACAGAGGTTGTGACCTCACACAGTGACCACACTCTGTACCCTCACCAAAGCAAGCTGAGTCAGCACCACAGAGAAGCGGGCAATAATCTAATGAGGAAAAGAAGAAGGGAAGGAGGGGGAGGAGCGGCCCACTGCGAAATGAGACACATGCAAGACAGGAGTGAATTAAGCAAACTGGTGGGGGAAAGTATGAACACAACACTCTATCTCTAAGAGCCTGATCAGTTTCTCTGTCTTACACATTTATCTCATGATCAGCAGTGTGAACCTCATACAGAGGACCACTGTGCCTTTAGGTTTAAAAGCATAGTGACCAAGCTCATTGCAAACAATGCCAGCTACTCCGGGATGTTTGTTAACAACCCATTTGAAGCTTATTATGAAGTTATTTTTAAAAATAAATAAAGAAATAATAATAATATATATGATGCATATGCAGCCAAGCCCACACAAAAACATGTCTGATGAAAATCACACACATAAAGAAATCGAACCAGCGTGTCCTTTCAAGGATGGGAAATCATGTCTTCAGATGCATTTGCAATATAAGCTAACAGGCTGCCCACTGGCTTTTATTGTATGTACAGCTCTGAGTCAGTTTTGCTCTTTTCCAAGGTAATGATTGCCATAACTGACCAGCTAACTGACTATCATATAGACCAGGGGTGCACAATACATCGATTGTGATATACTGGTTGATTACAAAGGTAATGTGGGTAAATTGTATGGCATTTAAAAAATAGACGTCAGCCTATCATCTAGTCATTTTTGAAGTGCGCTTGCCTCATCTGCCAGTCTATCATCACTATACCTGAGAAAGGGAATGAGGAGTGGCATTTTCGGACTGTCGAAAACTACAACATTGACTCCTGCGAAAAGCGTGACTGATGATCATTTGGAAGTTTACTTGAGGCTGGCTATCAGCAACTACTGCCTGGACTATGCATCCCTGACTGATTTCATTCAGTGCAAGTCATTAAGGTAAGGTAGGCTAATGACAAAAATGTACACAGTTGTATTGTGCAGTATGGGTTCATGAAGTTATTCAAGGTACACCAGCATACACTGTACACATAAATAATTGTCAGTGTATTTATAAAAATATATATGTCTTGAATTTATAGAGTGGGTAGATAATTTCTCGCATGCTGAAAAAGTGTGTGCACCCCTCATATAGCTGATGGAATGGATGGTGTAAAGGCTAAGATAAAAAACCTGTAATACCATAACTGAAAAGGGCAGTAAGAAACTACTGAAATACAGAAAGCCGTTATTAGAAGATATACTTTTGGACATCTGAAGTGTGACATCTGACGGAGCCCAGCAACACACTCGGCCTCAGGCCGTTTTTCACATGTATCCGGCCTTTTGTCCGAAGAAGTGTTTTGTTCATCCAGTGGATCTCTCTCTTTCTGGTGTGCACACTCTCTCTCTTTTCCATCCCATGTGTGAGAACTGGTTGTGTAAAGTCTCAAACTCTTAGGTACAAATCTGGTTCAAGCTTTACATGAATTCCAGTTCAGACATCTAGGCCACAGATAGGCTCTATAAGTTTAGGCCAGTGTTACAGGCCAAGAATAAGGCTAAGCCTTGACTAAATACGATTAGTAAAAATGATATGTGGAAAAACACCACTGGCACTGTGGTTTAGTTTGAGATTTGGCTTAACCTATGTTCATGCTGGCAGATTGCATACGCATGCAGAAACTTCACAATGACATTTTTGGGAAAAACAGAACAGGCTGGCTAATCATACCACTGTCCAGTCAATCAATCAGTGGGGTCCAACATTTGTGGCCAAGTAACAGAGGATGGTGGCTGCGTGACCTTCACTAGTGCCTGTTGTTATTTTCCACAAAGGTCAGCAGCTAGGAATTCCCGGCATGCATGCAGGGGGCTGTGCGTGGCTCTCCTCCTGCTAAACCTTTCTCGTTCTCTCCTTCACTTGTGTATGTATGGGTGTGTGTGTAAGTGGGTAGTACTGATATTAACACTCATTCTCTGTTGGCCTTCCATTTTTTCCTTTCTTTCTTAATATTCACCTATTTTTTCTTTCATTACATGAAGAAAGAAAGTGTGTGTGTCACTTTTAGGCTAAACAGAAAAGTTCAACAACGTTAAAAAGTAAAGCTATTTTAAGCCGTTCACCCACAGGATATCCTTTTGGACACCCTGTATGTTTTCAGACCCTCCAGCAGATTAGCCCACTGCACTCACAAAAGTTTGTTTTTATACACCAGCAGGATATAGGGGCATACATATTTCATATGTACCATAATGTTCCATAAAGTTACCATATCTCCAAAATGGTAACTTTCCAGGAGAGGTTTCAAAAGAAGGGAAAAAAGGACGGTCCCACCAGTGGTTTTCGAAGACTCGGCAGCACAATGTAAAGGGGGGCTAGAGCTTGAATGATGTCAAAAAGTAAAAACAGTGAGATACACACACACAAATATATATATGGTCCAAAACTATGCCCTAATCGCCTCTTTAAAGTGGTGCCCAAAAATGTAGTGCAGAATTGTAAGTGCACTAGAACAATCCTAAAATGCACCACAAAAAGCAGTTAACAAATTATGTATACTAGCGCGAGTAAAATACCCATAATTCACCTCGTTGTTTGGTTTACAGATTCTTGCAAGAAAGATTTCCTGAAGAAGATTGACAGATTGCTCATTCGAAGTAATCTGCTGTTGAACAGCAGTGAACTCACACATATAACGAGGTGTCTGAAATTGTTCACTACAGTGTTGAAATTCTGTTCCTTATAATAGTGCTCTATATAGTGACAGTAGGGGATAGTGAATAGGGCACAGGTTTTTACACTTTAGACTTAGTAACACTATCTTTGGAATTAACATAGCGTTCAATCACATTCTATAGGAGCTACAAGTCTTTCAAATCCTTTAGCTGAAATGTTAACATTTTCTTGGCAGAGGGCCTCTAGTTGTAAGATATTTTGGGTTGTCTTGCATGCACAGCTTGGTTATAAGGTCTAAAAAAACTACAAATGTTCTTTGACGTTTCGGTCACGGGATTATTAGGTCCATCCCAAAAGCTTCCACTTGTAGTTCCTGGTATTTTGTGGACTTCATTCTTCACTTTCCCTACATAATATAATGCCACTGGTGGTAACACAACCCTAAAGCATGATAGAACCACCCTCATGCTTCACAGTTGACAATGTGGCCTTTTCATTAACCACAGTTAGTTTTTTTTTTTCTGCAACCGTGCACTTGGGTGAATTGGTGATCTGTAGCATATTTCAAAATGTTTGTGCAAGCAACACAGCACAGTGGAACAGTGCACCGCCCTCTTGATCAAACTTTTACACAGGTTCTTCAGTTCATTCAGTTCCTCAGTTCCCCCCAATCTGCAATTTCTTATTAACAGTATGCACTGTAGAAAATGTATGCTGAAAATGCTTGGCTATCTTCCTTCAGCATTCCCCTGCCTCAGGGGCATCTATTAGCCTACTTTTGTTTTCAGATCATCAGGCAGTCGCTTTAAACAGGAGCCCATGTTTGGTAAGTGTTACCAAAGTACAAGGTTTAAAGAGTCAGAAAATTTATTAAGATTGGTCATTTGATTCAGCCCACAGTTCCTAATTACAGTTGATGACATGCATTATGCCTGATTTTCTCATCTCTCAAATCTCTCAAATCTGAGCCCTTGTACTGATTTGGGTGGCAACTTTACATTTATATTTATTTATTTATCCCCAAAGTTATAAACAACACACAACACATATACAAAAGAAACAGAGAGAAAAGTTAAATATGAACTTTTTTTTGCAATGTTCCCAGAAAGTTGTGTAATTATTTATTACTAAATTTGTATGTCAGAAGATCTAAGCATGATTACAGGGAGTGTAGCAGGCAGCTTGAAGTATTCAACCCTATCATATTCCCCTCTGTCACAAGTACAGTGTAAAAAGGGTTATATTTCTTAGTGTTATTTAGCATAAAAGCATGCAAATGTTTACTGTGGTGGGAGGACAAAAAGGTGATCTCTTGAAAGGTAAAGAAGTTGATCTGTTTGGCACCAACAAACCATTAGTAAACTTTCTGCCATCAATTCAAAAATCAGACATGCAACAGCCTTCAGGTTTGTTTTCAGTAAGTGAGAAGCTTGCTCAGTTGAGGTCAGGTGACTGACTCTGCCATTTAAGAAAATGAAAAGAAGCTCTTGGGTTGCTTTTGTGGTTTTGGATCATTATCCATCTGCACTGTGAAGCATCATCCTGCAGCATCTGACTGAATCTCAGCAAAAAGTACAGCTCTTCAGAATTTGTCCTGCTACTTAAATCAACTATCTTATCATTGATAAATACCAGTAACTCAGTTCCTTAGCTGCTATGCCCATGCCAAAACAGTGCTTACATCATGTTTGACAGATGATGTGGTATGCTTTAGATCATTTCCTTCTTCATACTCAATTTAATCTTGGTTTCATTTCTCCAGACCAATGACTGTACAAAGCATGATCGCAGTGGTTCCTTTTTCTTTCTTAATGGAAATGTAGCCAAAATTGCCATAATGTCAAAAGACCTTGAGAGATGTCAATGACATGCTTACTTATTTGGTAGGCCCGCCCTCTTTTCCAAGACCAAGCACCGCAGACCGCCTTCACTAAGTTTACAGAACAGCCTATAGGACCAAAAGCAAAGTGGATTCCTCTGGATACTCATACTCATACTTACTTTGTCAAGTAAGTGTAATGTTTCAACTGTTAAAATGCAGTACATCTCTGAGACAAAACGAAGCTACCACGGTCCAGATTAACCCTCAATCTGGGAAACCCTCGAGTTGGAATTACACAGTTTAGAGGTGAAAAATGAGATGGTAAATGGGCTGTTTTGTCATTGAAACAAATAGGAACTGGCAGAGCAAATCAGAGTGCACATCACACTGCAACCAGCCAGCAGAGGTGCTAGACCTGTGGTGGCTTCACTTTTAAGAGATATTGCTCTGTTCATGTTTTATACAGGCATTGGTCCAGACTATAGGTGGTTTCTTGCAAAGTCTAATCTGGCCTTTTAGGAGTCTTGCTCATGGACTACTAAACTACACAAGCTTACCAGTTTTTTTGATGTGACTGGTGTTTTTAGAATGTACCAAATATTTTCTTATCACTGCTAATATCTTCTGCTATGTCTCTGATAGGTTTGCTTTTGATTTGATTTGATTTTTTCAGCATAGTGATGGTCACCTTCACTTGCATCGTCACCTCCACATATTGAGTGGTACTTAGTTCCCATTAAGTTACTAAAGGCAAATTCAACAATTAAATCAAATTAAACTCTTGACCAGGCTGAATCTGGCCATAAAACTGCTCATCAGTTAACTGGCCAATTAATTTTGAGCCTGTAAAAACTGAAAGACTAATTTGTCCTTTAAACCTCTTGAATAAAAGCTGAACATCTACATTTTAACCATATATTGATTTTTAATTCCAAACCCTTTTTGGTGGTGTACAGAGACAAAATTTAAAAAAAGTGTGTCACTGTCCAAACACTTATGGACCTGCACCCCCCCCCAAAAAAAGAGTCTCTATTTCTGGCTGTTGTAGACGTCTGGACGTCTGAACAAAAGAGACACAGACAAGCCAGAGAGAGGAGAGGAGAGAGAGACAGAGAGAGGCAGCAGCTGAGACCCATATACAGACACAAACACACAAAAACATGTGTACCACCTTTCTGCTTTACACTCTCTAACACTATGCATGCATAGACATTACTCCTTGACTCATGCACACACTCAAATACATACTAGACACTCTCTAACACACATGCGTACATGCAAACTTGCAGGCAAATGCATAATTATGTCCATGATTATCCACACATATACACTCTGCACAGTCATGCCTAATCATTTCCAACGTACCAATGCTGCTTGTGTATGAATGAGATCTAACAACAGTAATATTACAGCATTATATGGTAGGACACTGGCAGTCAAGTGTACAGACTGCTATGCATTTCAAAAGAAATCTAAGAAAAGCACGAGTCAAGCAAACACACACACACACACACACACAGGCGCATATGTAAGGTTTTAGACCTAGACTTGCAATAGGTCTAACTTTAGAAGCCCTCATTGCTCAATAATGAAGTGAAAGGCTGTTCTAAGAAAATGCTCTCTGATGCCAATCTTAACTTCCCTTACACACACACACACACACACAGACTCAAGGCACTCGTCCAGGACATTTACAAATTCTGCTCACCTTGCTCCTCGCCTTCTCCAACCAAACTTGTCTCTCCATATTCCCCTCTTCATGGGCACAGGCACTTGCTTAGCTCCACAGCTTGTGGTCGTTTCCTCCTCTCTGGCTTTACTTTCTTTGTCGAGGAGTCCACTTTCTAAAATCCAGCTTCGGGACTCACAGTCACTCTGGACACCTCCTTCCGAAGAAGAGAGAGACAGAGAAAGAGAGAGAGACAGAGAGAGAGAGACTGAGAGAGAGAGACAGAGAGAGAGAGACAGAGAATGTAAGAGTGCTCCAAACGGAGAGAGAAAAGCACACAGACACTTTTCCACCACACACGCACTCCCAGTGCAGGACGCCCCCCCCCCCCCCTCCTTACCCCCTCTCCCTCTCTTTCCCTCCCTCCCTCTCTCTCTCTCTCTCTCTCTCTCTCTCTCTTGGCTTTCCTGCCCTCCCCTCAGCTTCGTCCAAAGTCTAACTTCGCTGCATGCACCGTGTGCGTGTGCATTCACCAAAAAAACAATGAAAACAAGAGCGTGTTTGCATGCAGACTGGTTGGTTTACATGTGCATGTGCGTGTGTGTGTGTGTGTGTGTGTACGTAGAGGTAAGTGCTCTACTTTGATTGTAAACCATATTTGTGCTTCTATCAAGAGCAGACAATTAGTTTACTAATTGAGTATCTGCAGATTAACTGAGCAATCAATTAATAAATGAATGTCTGTTAAACTTAACTGAATGATGACAAACCATGCACAGTTATTCACAGATCACAAAATCCAGCTACACTACTTGCTTACAATGTAAAACACCTTTAAATGGGTGCACTCCTCAGGCTCTGCTTCTTGAGTCATTTTATGAAACGGGAATCATTTCCACATGGCAACCTTTTTATATTTACACAAACGCATGGTCATCCTTTAATCATTAATATCAACTTTAAATTCAGACATGGCAACCATATTTACAATGAAAACGTAATGGGGTGGAACAGTGTGTGACGGGGTGGTATATTTCATCTTAAAGTTGCCACATCTCTTCATGTGGTCATGTTCCTGATGCACACATGCCAAAAAATTTAAAGTTTCATTGTCTTTGCACTAACAATGTAAAGATTTAAGAAACAACTATTTTTCCCTGTCTATATTTTTTGTGTGACGGGGTGGTTGCATTGAGCTTGACTGACACTTTTTAACACGAAACTGCAACAAATAAGCTATGTAAAAATACTATTTTCTGACCTTTTATGTTAAGTTTTAAGCTTTGGAAACACACTCTGACATTTTTTTAGCATCTCATCAAATGTTGCAGACACAAATGGCACATATTTCTCAGAATTACTCTCTAACTGTCAAGGAGAGAAATAGGATAAATTAAAATATGCACCATCATTCAAATTGGCAACTAATCTAAGAAAAAGCCAAGAGATAAAAGGCTTCTTTTTCCCATTTCCAGCCCTAGATTAGTGCACAGGTGACTGCGAGAGAAACAGCGATAAAGGCCTAAATAAGAGGGGAACTGCTTGTATGAATATTGTATTAGTCTTTGAAATGTTGCATCAGTTGTTTCGTTTGCAAATTGCCTTTTGCAGGAATCCTTTTGTCCTTTGAATTTTAATAAACACTCATCTCTCCTTCACTTCTTCGTTCCCTCATTAGATCGGTTCCGCCTCGTCCATTCTCTCTCTCTCTCACTCCCTCTTCATCTCTCCAGGCAATTTAGCAAATTAAGAGCTGTTCCCAAGACCGCAAAACTCGTGACAGCTGCATCATCCTCACCAACATAGAGAGAGAGGCAGATTAAACATTGATTTGGTTATGAGTAAATCTCATAATCTCCTCACATACCTTGCGTATCCCCCACACATAATCTCCTCACATACCCTCGCATGTATTACGTGAGAAAAAAAGTTCAAAGATGGTTGTAAAAAACATTGTGAATTTATCAACGCTCCTCATCTGTTCATATTTCCCGTATTATGTGATTAAGAGTAAGTAACTAAAAGACAGAGACAGTTAGTCTACCCACTAACCTTAGTTCAGTTTTGAGGACTGGAAACTTCAGGAGGAAATTCAGGCTGACCCTGCCACCAGGGGGCACAAAACAGGATGACAGTTTTGGGTCAGTATGAGCTTGTTATGAGAGCTTAAAAGGGCCTACAATTTTACTAAGCCAGAATCAGAATACTGTCAAATACTGTAGCCCATCCATGGTATCAAGATTTGAATCCGGAGAAGCCAAACCAAAAACCAACCGAATACTGTCCATATGTGACCAGAGACTGACTGGGCGACAGTCTTCATCAAACATCAATCATCAATAAACTAAATTTAAAAGCAGCTTAATTATCATCAATTAGTTTATTCAAACTTTTCTAGAGGTTTTTAGTTGGAAAGTCTGGTTGAAATGTCTGATACTTTTTAATGCAGGGATGGGGAACTCAGTCCTGGATGGCCGGATTCCTGCATAGTTCTGTGCTTTCTCTGCTCAGTTCACCTGATTCAACTCACCTGTTAATTGGCAGATTTAGAAGGTGTGCTGGAGCAGGGAACTTAGCAAACTGTGATGGACTCCAGCCCTTGGCTCCCATTTTTGTTTATGTCTACAAGTAAAAATGTACTAAATTTCTACATTTTCTAAAAGAGCAGAAACACATCAAATATCAGTTTGAAATACAGGTTTGTGAACAACATGAAAATATCTGGGGCTGGATTTACAAAAGTGTCATAAGAAAGAAATTCTTCTTAAGATGTGCCTCACTGCTATCAGTCAGACGTAAATTACTTTAACTGGATTAAAAGTGGTGATTGTTTGGTTTGTTGTGGTGATTTAACTGAATATTAGAAAATTAAAAATGTTATTTTGCATTGTTTATTTAACTGTGAAATTCAGCATATAATAATATGTTACAACTGGTGTCTTAAGAATATCTTAAAAAATTAAGACTTTCTTATGATAATAACTTCTTATGATTTTTTTTTTGGAGAACTGCAAATTCACAAAACATTCTTATGAGCTTCTTAGTGTTTATGTTGACATCATTAATACGTTTCTTAGCTTTCTTAGGCAAGCTTTTGTGAGTCCGGCCCCTGATCTTCAACTTGTTCTTTAGCTGATCTTTATCTAAATATTTATTTATCTATTCCTGAACCTAGACAAACAGAACTCAAACATATTATGCAAAATATAAGAGTATTCAACATTATCCAACATCACATTTCTTTGTAGGAAAATGTTTGTGAACCTAAAGGAGAATGAGGTCATTAAAAGTGCCAATTCAGTAACTGAGTCAGGTGTTTCAGTCAAGAGGATAGCCATCAGGTGTGAGTTCCGCAGACTCTCCAATGTTTCAAGAACATAAACTCTAGTCTTCAGTATTTAAATCTGGTCTTCGGCAAAAAACTTCAGCAAAAATCTGTGAATAAGCCCCAAGCCCTCTGGAAAAATATTCTGTGGACATATCAACCTAAAATGGAATTTTCTGTGCATACAGAATAAGAGCCTCATCACAACTGTTGAACATGGGTGTGGCAATATCATGGTATGGGGCTGATTTGCTGTCTTGGGTAAAGGACGGCTTGCCATTATTAACTGACTTACGAATTATGAATTATACCAGCACATTCTATAGGAGAATGTCAGTCTGTCCATACAGCTTAACAGTAAGAGGATCATGCAGCAAGACAACAACTCAGTATACATGTTGTGGAAGGACCTAAAAAGAATGGATAATGCAAAGAAACCCAACATTGTTGATATAAAAGGACCTTTTTGCATAAAGGAATGGGTCAAAACTCCTTCAACCTGTTGCGCAGCACCGATCAGCAGTTGCCAAGAAAAGTTGAAATTAGAGCTAGTTTGAAACCAGATTCACAGAAAGTGCTTTTACTGGCAGAGATTTGTAATCATTTTGCTTGATAAATAAATTAAAAACTATAATGCTTTTGTAGAATTTGTTGATCTAGTTGTAGGATGGAAATCTAAGCACATTTTAGATCAAATTATGCCGAAATACAGAAAATACAAGTGTACTTGCTTTACAGACTTTCTGGGGGCACTTCATCTGTCAAAAGTAAACTGCTGTCCAATTCTAAATCATTTTAAAGTAATTATTTGCAGATAAAGATATGATCCCCAGACTTTAGTCTGGAAAAGCTTACAAAATACTACATAATGTATGGTTCTAATGCTAGCTTCAGGGGCCTCGTTACCAACTACATAAGCAACTCCAGCATGCCAGATTAAAACCTGCTGATGACAGGCTAACAGACACAGAGAATTATAAAGTAGGAAACATAACTAAAGCTATAAAGTACATGTGTAAAAAAAAAGAAAGTTAAAGAAAGAAGGGCTGCCAGAAAAGCATGAAATTTGAACCTGAGAAGAGCCCAAGAACATACAGTCCCTAAAAATTCTTTATGATACTCTGTGCCACACTCATTCAAAAAACACTTCTGAACGCCTCTTTTGAATATCTGACAAATGAATACTATAATTAGTTTGTGTATATTTCAATTACTGTGCCTTTGTCTATGCATGAAGTTTCCCCATACTAGATTCAGCTGTACTCATGGAGCTTCCCTCTCGTCAGCATGATTGCAGGTGTTTCAACTCATTGTTGTGCTCGTCACAAAGCATGAAGAAGGTTGTACAGGCATTATCTAACGAACCTTCAACAATGATTTGCAAAAAACAGCCGGCCATTAGGATTTGCACAAAGTATGGTCATTAAGTCAGGCAGGCAATGCTGGTGTCCTGGGGCTGGATTTACAAAAGCTCTCCAAAAAAGCTTAAGATAAACACTAAGAAGTTCACAAGAATGCACCTCATTTACCAACTGTTTTCAAAAAGAATTTTTCTTCCTAAAACCCACTTAAGTAGTTTCCACAAAGATTCTGAGGTTCACCAGTGTTTTCTTAGTTGGAATTTGTTCTTATTTGTGGAATTCGACAATGGGATCCATTATTATAAGAGCAGAGCTGTGAACCATTCTGCAGAAAAAACCTGCAGTCAAAAAACACAGACTTAGTTAGGACTTTTCTAAATAACAAATTTAAGACAATTCTTAGGAAGATGTTCATAAATACAAAAAAAGCTTTTTCAATTTCTCAAATATTCTCTAAAGAAAGTCTTCATCTTCATTTTATTTATTTATTTATTTATTTTTTATGTTTTCTAATGTATCCATTTGTATAATAGCCATTTATGCTGCATTTTACATGCTATCATAAATTACACAATTTCAATTTTAAAAATTTAGTATTTAAATCTGTGTGAATCATGTGAATAAGCCCCAAGCCCCCTGGACATATCAACCTTAAATGGAATTTTCTGTGCATACTGAATAAGAGCCTCATCACAAATGTATAATTTGTACAATTTGTACAAATGTATAATTATATTTATATATTTTTTTTTATTTCGATGTTTTCTAATGTATCCATTTGTATAACAGCAGTTTATGCTGCATTGTACATCCTGTCTTTGATTACACAATTAAAATTTTCCATTATTTAGTTAGGTCTGTGCAGTGGATAGAGAGCAAACGGGAGAAAATGGAGGTATATTTTTCCACAGGTGTGTTATCTGTGTGGCAGTGTAAACAGTAAAAACACACTGAATCTGACATTTTCTACCACTTTCATGTGGTATATTGGGAACCAATACATATCCGATAAGTGGCAATGTGACTCAGTCTGAACAGGCAGACTGGAATTGCGACTTTTTACATCAGTCCAACTCGACCTTCGCTAAAGAGAAGGAAAAAATGGACGACAGACAGCAGTGAAGAAGGTTTTCCGTGACAGTATAGCCAGGTAACAGACCTCATAATTATTTAGGGTGAAGTCATAACCGCTCCATGTTTAAGAAATTTCTAAAGAAATATCCAATTGTAGCCACAGGAGAATGTGGCTGCAGCATCAAAGGAAAATAAAACAAAGTATAAGTTAGAAAGAAAGCTCATAAAAAAAAAAAAAATTAAGACTTTTGCAAAGCTGGCTTTCCTGCTCTGGTGTACAGCAATCAGTGTGACCTTTTCAAATAGACTGATTTCCCCTTTGCCCTTACTTTCCAACTTGTCAATCGTGTATGATATCACCCTTGGTGGCTAAACCTCACTGAGCTATAAGAGTGTTAGATGAGTACAATGATGTAAGCAAGTCATATGGTGTGGAAAAAACAGAAATTGTGTGGAGGAAAGCAATATCTGAAATAACGCTGATCCTCAGAATGGAGTTTTGCTGGGATATAAGTCTAGATAGCTGACTTAGGATTTGGATTAGCTGTAACCTATATGATTCCCTTTGAAGAAATCCATACTGTTGAACTCACTGACCTGTTAAGGGACATTTTATGTAACAGGGCTGCGTGTGTGTGAGAGCTAACGTTATCTGAATGTTTTCTGATGCCTGTCCCAGAAATCCCTCAGTCTAATACATCCAGTAGCATCAACACACAGACAGAAGCTCTGTCTGCACATAATCTCCTCCTTTTTTTTACCCTGACCCAGATTCTCTCACACACACACTCTGTTTCACACTCTAAAAGTGTATAGCTAACTCGTTAGCACTAAACTCCAAGTGTCAAAACGGTATATTATCCGTACCGTAGAATGTCTGCATTCACAGACTGTTTGTGAAATCAGATATAAAAAGGTTCTGTCTCAAAGAGAGGCATCCAGGTACAAAAGGCTTATAATTTGGTTGGAAAAGCTTATAATCCAGGTATAAAAGGCTTATGTGATCTATCTAAACACAGCAAACCAAGGCGAGAGGCCTATTTGTGCTTAGCATTTATCTCCATGTCTCCGTTACGTCTAATCTGCAATCTGTATGCATCTATATGAGCGGGCATCTATATCTACACCATGTAGTCACACATAGTGTTGTGCCATATGCGCTTAGTGGCTACAGGCAGTCAATGAGCCCAATGAGCACAGCTGTCTCCAGAGGCTGACTGCCCTGGAAAGCCTCTGTGTTTGTGTGTGTGTGTATGTGTGTAAAAGAGACACATACACACAAACCGAGAGTGAAAGAGCAAGAGCGTGTGCGCGCGTGCGAGAGAGAGAGTTCTGGAAATAGCTTTAGTAATCCAGGGAGCAGACAGAACGTTCTGTTTTTTCGCTCTGTGCTCAGACAGCTTTGCCGCTTCATAGTAAAGAACAAAGCCCAGGAGCGCACTGGTGCAGCAGCCAGAGGTGAAGCCCAGGTGAAGCTTGTCCAGGTTTGGACGGATTAGAAGGTAGACAGACTAAGACTGGGCGAGGGTCCTGCTAGTATGGGTGTGGCTCTGTAGATCTCCATACAGATCTGGCATTGTGTGCTTCCTGGGCAAATACCTTTAGTACTATTTTAGTGAGACTGGCCCGGGGTCTAATTAAGGTCTATGAAAATAAATTTTGCTGCTCCCCGTACAGTGTTATTCCCTTTTATCTCACTGAAGTAAACAGAAATTGTGCTATGAGCTGGTATCCTTGCATAGAGAACAAGCATCTCAAGTTAAAGAAGCAGAGGTTTCTGCCTGCGCTTTGACCTGTCCGCACTGAAATTGAGCTTTTTGACAGCACTAAGGTGGAGTGTTGTCATGTGGGCACGGGAGCTTTATGAAGATGCTGACTAGGGATGCACCGATCTGATACTAGGTTCAGATATCGGCTGCAGGCTCCTCTTCAGTCTCACAGACTTAAAATTTCAGAATAAAAGTCTTGAGCCCAGACAACACTGCGCCAAAGGTCCAGCACAAATATTATAGTTATATTTTAGCGACAAATAAATAGAAATTGGGATCATTTATATCTGTTTCATTGTTATAATTTGTTTTACAAAGTTAGTAAAGTAATGAATACGTCAATCCTGATGCCTTAAGTCTCTCCCAGATGGTCAGGTATATGGTTAATTAATTCAACAATAGTATCGGGTATCGGTTGATGTGCGAAGTTCATGTATCGGTATCTGCATCAGACCAGAAAAAGATGGATAGGTGCGACCCTAATGCTGACATCACAGTGCGTGCATGTTTCTGGCTGAATCTCAAATACCTCATTACTTACTATATAGTGAACTACATAAGTCATGAAACTATAAAGTCTGCACTCAGACAGCACTAGATTTTAGATTTCAACATATAAATACTATTCTATTACGAATATATAATGCTCTATTTAGACTTAGAATCTGTGATTTCGTCACGTGTACACTACATAGGGAGCACTATGTAATTTGGGATTAAACCCCTGCGCTTTCTTCCTTCCTAGTGGTGTTTTAATTATTTTTGTAAAGTACTATTCCCCCATCCAGGACTAGCATGCTCACGCAAGCCTTTTCGTCTCTATGCAAGCGTTTTCAAAAATGGAAAAAAATTCCAGATACGCGTGGACAGAGCCTAATAGATACGTGTGCACAGGCTGACCAGCAATCCCCCCCACCCCCCATGCCAGACGAGCGGCACACCCTCTTACCACTGCCTAATGACCATGTTAATCTGCCACTATTAATATTACCACTGTTAATCATCATTACTCTCATTGCTCTAACCATCACTGCCATGACTATATTAAGTAATACTACACCACGACTATTATATTATGACTATGAATATATTATTATGAATATGAATATATTATGATCATGATCAGAGCAGTTCAACAGTATAGGTGGTTCGGTGACTTTTATCAATCATTTATAAATAGTTCTGACCAGAGGAGGATAGATGGGTCCCCCTTGTGAGTCTTGGTTCCTCCCAAGGTTTCTTCCTCCAGCTCTGAGGGAGTTTTTCTTTGCCCCTGTCGCCGCAGGCTTGCTCACTGGGGGTCTCAGATTTTTCATGTCTTTTTATGTTATTTCTTTTTCTTTTTTTCTGCCACCAGAATTACATAATGCAGCAGCAATGTCTCAGACCCAGACCCTAAAAGTCAGTGTACCATCAACATGGCTTCAAAGCTGCTATTATATGTAAAAATTCATAAACAATGTTGCATTAATGCAGAATTTAGTGGAAAAAGTGCATCTACATGTAGAAAAACTTACTTCTGCGGTGGCTCCTAGCAGAGAGCTATCAGAGGGTGAATAACTGCATTTCACAGGAGAATCCTGAAAAACAAAGGTGTACATGTACATTCATGGCATTTGGTTGACAGTCTTGTCTGACGTTGCATTCACATTATCTAGGCTCAAATCATATCAGATTAATGTGACACAGACCCGCATTTTCAGGGCTTTATGGACATATCAAATCAGACCTGAGTCATTTTCATATGTTGTCCTAGATCAGATACATATTTGATGCGATTTGTGGGCACGCAGCATGAATATGAATGGTCAGATCAGATTTTGATCTTTTTGCCTGCACGTATGTTGGTGACGGAGGCCAACATCTGCTCACTTACTGTTTGGCTTAAGAAAACAACATAAATTGTATAACAGGAAAACTCCATAAGACTAATAATCTAAGCTTTAAAAAAGTACTCAAACAAAAGCTATATTACAGGGTGTTCCCTTAAATACTTTATTTGAATAGTTGAATACTGCTAAGTTGGTACTGTGGCGTCCTGTGCTAGTTGGAACTAGAAGTGCCAGCACCACAGGGAACTCTGGAAGTGGCTAGCGAGGCATTTTGTGTGAGCGTTTACATGTGTGTTTTCATGCATTATCCTGCCCCATGTTTTTACAATAAAAGAAACTTTTGTTTCAAAGAAGTGTTGTCTTTTATGCCAATGCTTCAATACTTAACTTACCTTTAACTTACATTAAACTAGCTAAATGTCTATACAATATGCAGAAAAAAAGCTTTTATGATTTTTTATTAGCTGGTTTCCAGCACAGTAACACCTCACAGCTGCATAGCCTAGCCTACTGTTGTTTCAGTGTCAGTGCTTCACTTGGTCAGCCTAGCACTGACCTCTAGTCTTTTTAGATTTGCCTTAAGCAAGCGTCGCATTCAGCTTCGCATATATTTTGACAAGACAGGACAAGACAACCATATTCACCATTTGTGTCGGACAGAGATGGAATTCGGCTTCCGCCTTTAACCCATCCGTGCAGTGCACACACACACAGTGACTATGAGCACACATGCCCGGAGCGGTGGGCAGCCATTGCTGTTGGGGGGCAGAGAGGGTGAAGAGCTTGCTGAGCCCTGTGTTCTGTCGAATTGTGCTAACCATCAATATGCAATATAATTCTGTGTGGTTAATACAATTTGAGCTAACTGTTCATACTTTTGAGTGTCCCAAAAGTGAAAACTGTGAATCAAAATAAAACATACAAAAACTATTTCTTATCACCTCAAATGCTTTCAGTTTATAGGAATATGCTACCGACCGGTTTATTTAGTCAGCTTTACCTATAAAAATACACCAAAATATAGCATGCTTCGACAAATTACCACAACTCGACAGAACGCCGGGTATCGAACTCACAACCCTGTCAATAGCCCGGAGCTCTAACCTCTGAGCCACCACTGCCCCTAAACAATGTGAATGTGTATTTCAATCAAGTCAAGACTGTTATTAATGAGTAAAGACTGTTAATGAACTGTGTGGGGCTGTATGATTAGCCTGTTTTTATGTGGGTTTTGCTTTTCAAAGAGGACACAACAGTGTTTAAGGTTCACAGTATGCCCCTTCCATATACTGGACTCTCATTACTCACCTATAAAAATGTAAACACAGCTTTCATTACAGGGCACCTATAATTATCTACAGCTTTCTTGCAGAGTCCTTACCCTCAGGGGTCAGAGCTGTTTTGGGGGCACAGTGGTAGCTAACCTACACAATATTTAATGTTATGGCTGGACTGGTGTCGCTATATAGAGCTAGCTAACTTCATCATCCCAGGCTGCGCAACCTCAGCGATTCTGTTGCTGAGTCTTACCTCATGTCAGCAAAGAAATAGCTAGCTAAGTAGGCAAACAGCAACCCTAATTAGGTTATTATTAGCCTATATCTTTTTTATGAACTTAATAAGACAACCCTACAGTCGTGGTCAGTGAGCAGAACCGTCCTAACGTCAGCTAGCTATTAGCAGCTGAAGAGCAACAAACGTTAGCATGTTAGCTAGAAGCTAGCTGGCTGCTTTACAGCAAATGCCAAGAAACAGAAACGTTGATGAACAGTAGCTAACTGGTGTAATAAAGACTGTAATGTTCACACTCGAATAATGAGAATCTCTCCTAAACACTGAGGCACCATTTTACAGAGAAACGGACCATGTAAACATTGAGTTTAGCGAGTCCTCTGTTACCCAGCTGCCACTCATCTCCCCCCCCTCCCTCCTCAAATCAACCAAAACAGACGTCAGGAGAAACGTTATTAGTAGTAGCAGTTTATTATTATTTTAATAATAAGTATTACATTATTCTTATTATAATTATTATTATTATCATTATTATTATTATTATAATTATTATTATTATTATTATCATTATTATTATTATTATTTATACTGTGTGTATATAGTGTAAATTATTTATCAATTATTTTTTAACTGAGTGTCTTGCTATCCCTTTCTGCTGTGACACTGAGAATTTCCCCACTGTGGGACTAATATCTTATCCTATCTTATCTTTATTATTATTATTATTATTATTACTAGCAGTATTACTATTCTTCTTAGTTTTATTATTATTATTATTATTATTATTATTACTAGCAGTATTACTATTCTTATTAGTTTTTTATTATTATTATCATTATTATTATTATTATTATTATTATTTATACTGTGTGTATATAGTGTAAATTATTTATCTATTTTTTTGTAACTGAGTGTCTTGCTATCTCTTTCTGCTGTGACACTGAGAATTTCCCCACTGTGGGACTAATATCTTATCTTATCTTTATTATTATTATTATTATTATTATTATTACTAGCAGTATTACTATTCTCATTAGTTTTTTTATTATTATTATTATTATTACTAGCAGTATTACTATTCTTATTAGTTTTATTATTATTATTATTATTATTATTATTATTATATTTATTATTACTATTATTCACCTTATTATTCTTTCTTCCACCTTCCTGAAGTCTGAAGTCTGAGAGATGGTGAACTTTGTAGAAAGTTTTGTGAAGTTCCTCACTCTGTATTTATTTTCTCTCTGTTTCTATAAATGATGAATTATTGATGATGGGGGCTTCTCTCTCTCCCTGAGAAAAGGTGCCCTGTTTTAGATGCCCTGTCTAAAACAGAAGCACACCTAGAAGTTATATTAGACCTACTAAAGATTACCCCTGGTCAGAGTATCTGTTACCATCATTAGCTAAGCAAGTAAGTCAGGACCTCCTTTCCAAGAGGCATAAAGTCCCACATGGAAATGTGACATATGGCAAGTATAAACCAAGATTACATTGTTCAAGTTCAAGTTTCAAGTTTATTTGTCATCTGCACAACATGTCAGGACATTGAAATGCTTGTGGTGAGGCTCAGGTTGATGCTCTACAGGAGGACAAACTGTATATATACTAAACATATTAAAAAATAAAGTTATATAAAAATTGTATTAAATAAATACAAAATATAGAATATACACAAAATACACACAAAATACAGAATACACAAAGACAGAAGGGATCTGTAGAAATTCTTTGATATGTACATTTATGAGACAGGTATAGTCTGAGAGAGAGAGTGGAGCTAAATATAAATATGTATGTTTATGTCTTTCTGTTGTATAAAGTGACTAGTGATGTTGTCCATAGCAGTGATATATATAGTATTAATCACAAAGTGACCGAGTGCAGTGGTGTTGGTGAAAGGTTCACATCTTGTTCAGGAACCTGATGGCCTGTGGGTAGAAACTGTTCATAAGCCAGTTTGTTGTTATTGGCATCTTTCCGTAAACAAAAAAAAAACATGTTTGGGCACCCAGAATGGTCAATACTTATATAGTAACACCCCCTTTGGCCAGTTTCACAGCTTTGTAGCCAGCTGAAGTCACACCCATCCAGGGCCTTTTGTAAATAATGTAAACATTCAGATTACATCAAACCTGTACATTTACACTCAGTGCAATGTTGTAAATAGAGAGTATGAATAGTGTGTATAATGTGTGTGTATATGTATAGTACAGGTTAATGTGTAAATATTCAGTATTTCTATTTTGTAAATATGTGTTCTTTTTTGTACAACCCTGAGGCACCTAAGTTGTTCACTCACCTTTACATCTATGTAATATGACGTGACAATAAACTTGATTTGATTTGATCTGGACTTGTGTGTTTAGGATCAATAGAATCAAAAAAAGATTTTCTCAGCAATTTAACCAAATCCACTTTTCCCTTACCAGCTAAATGTTTCCCATGCCACTGGCTTCAACACAAGGCTGAAGCATGATCAGTCCACTCCTATGCTTAACAGTTGGAGAGGTGTCCTTAAATAAAATTCATTCTGCCCTTATTTTCTACAAACATACCCCTTTGCTCATTGTAGTTCTATTTTAACTACACCAGGCCACAGGACCTGCTTTTATAAGGTACCAGACTTCAGAGTGTTTATAAACCTTTTAAATGGCTAACAATGATGGAAGACAAGCCATAGCCCCAGCAGCCCCCCCTTTCATGTTTCACTATAAAACTGTACAAAACAAAAATACACTAATCTTAATATGTTGTTGAACAAATGTTGCATCCTTAAGTTTATGCCTTTTGGAGATCAATTCGTCTTCATAACTTTTCACAATACCAAAGATTTGAAAGAGACTGTGGGTGCCCAAACTTTTACATGTGCACCGTGCATCTGGCCCACATAGTGCAGTTAATGGTGCCAGAAGTGGGTCAAAAACAGTTCCTGTACAGGTTACCTAGATCTAGAAGTCTAGTGGTGTTTAAAGGTGGCTGAGATGCTGCCCTCTCACACCTGTAGCAGACAGCTCCATTAATCAACAGCATAATGTTGTTTGTAATATTAATGTAATAGTAGTTGTACTCGTGTTTTTGTTTTATTAAGATGAACATATTTAATGATACAGTTATATGATACTTAATCATACATTTTTTAAAATAAAGTTTTAATTATTAACACCAGTTTTAAAAGTGTATTTTCTTCTGGTCACTATATCTGGCCCACTTCTGGGCAATCATTCATCGTGGTATTTGTCCCAGGTTTGGGTGATATCAACATTGTTACCTGGGTGGCTGCGTTTACTAGTGCTGCATTTACTCGTGACATTTTTGTACTTTCCTGAGTATTTCACTTCAGCTCAGTTATATCTGTGGATCTTCTGTGATCCTCACCTAGATTGCTTGTGTATTTATGGAGATCATACTATACATTCTCTGTCATTCTGTTTTGTAACAAAGAAACAATCAGACTAATTACAGAAGCCTTTGTGAGTCATTGCAACTATAAACATGAAACCTCAGACAGTCCTCCACTGACTTTAATCCAAAGAGGATGAGAGGGGGCGGTGGCAGTTTTTCACAGGGGCGATATTCGTCTTTTTTTCTACTCTTTGACTGGAAGGATGGCATCCTCTTGCATCACCCCTCAAATCAAGCCCTTGTTCACCCTCACAAAATTGACTGTAGCAACGGTGTGAGGATTAAAAATATATGATTTTTATCATGTTGTACATAAAATAATAATAATTAAAAAAAAAATAATAATAAATACAGTAATGTTAAAAATATGAAAATAAAAGCTTTCTCTTTAACATTCAATCTTTAGTTGAACAATATTGAGGGATGGAGGTAATATAACTAAACATATACAACTAAAGAAGCCTTTTTTATGTATACATTTTCACTTAATTTTCCTCCCCCATTTAAGATTTTAGCCAATTATCAACCCACTCAATAGTACTCACCCCATCACATGTAATGCTCCCGACACTGGGAGGATGAGGACTGACACCTGCCTATTCCAACATGCAAGCAGCCATTGCTTCTTTTCGAACTGCCAGCGATGCAACATGACACACAACACGCTCAGAGAATAGACTCGGGTACCCAGTTCTGATGCATCGGGTAGGAGATTCCTGCGCCGGCAAGTATTACACTGAAGTAATGTACGAAGAGAGAGCAGGAGGTGCAGAACATCAGCTGCAGGTGATTAGAACCTGGGGGATCACCATGGCCAAATCCAAAGAGCTCTCTGAGGCCTTCAGAAGAAAGGTTGTAGATGTAGATGAGGATGGGAAGACTGGATTAAAAAAATCTCAAAACAGTTTGAAATCAGCTAATAAATAATTTACAAATTAAACAGCTGCCAGCATGGTCAGGTCAGGCCATCCTAGTAAGTTCAGCCCTGGAGCAGAGGGCATCTCCTCCTTGTCTCATCCAACATCTACCATCAAAAAGCGACCACAAATGCTTGATTTGATTTTCATGGGAGGTCTGCAAGGACAAAGTCTGTGTTCTCAAACGTACCCTTACTCAAACGTACCCTATATGGATTATATATATTTATTTCTCCTGGACATGGTTAAGTCCTGTTTGAGACCAATGTCAGACCAAGGGGTTTTCTCATTTTTATTAAAATAATAATGTCTCACAGGAGGCTGAAAGTATTTTTGGTCAGACTGCTCTCACCTCAGTCTCAGCTGAGGATCTTTGAATCTTTGACTCTTAAATCTTAAAAGTAAGACAAGATCTCCTCATTTTTACAAAGCTCTTTTCTACATCTCAGAGATCTTTCAGTAGTCTATCAGAGCAGGAGAAAATCTCATGCTTTTCTCATTTGTGTCCAAAACCCCCCACAGTTAAGTGCTGATGCTGATCTCCTCTTTTCTCCGAAGTGAGGTCTAGAAGAAAGATTTCAGAAACCAGGGAAACAATTTATTTACAATATTGAAATCTGCTTTATTTATTCTCAGGAATAGATGAGAAAATACATTTTCATGTAATGTATTTGCTTCTGTACACCACCACTGCATTCAGAGTTTGATGGATTATATACATTTAACTCCCAAATGATTGAAAAGGTGTTAGTTTAATGGCTGTTTAGTGGCTGTGGAAAAAGGGAGAAGAAAACTTTTCATCAGTATAAAACTACAGTATGGAGATTTTCTATACTTTTACTGGATATGTGAATCTTTGAATGTGGTACAATGTACTGTGCATGTAGAGAAAGCATAAAACATCTCAATAATAAAGATTAATGATCAGCATATAAAATAAACTCTGTCTTTGAACAGGTTCAGTTGAACGGTCCATGTGGACTGTATGGACTTGGACTGTAGACTGAACGCTACATTCTGAAGCTTTAAGAACGTCTTGTCTTGAAAAGCTAAGGCAATTTAAGGCTCCACAACAGGGGTCCTTCACAAGCAGAAACAGCTCAGTATGTGAAACTAAGCAAATATTATAAGTGAAGAAGAATAACATTGGATATGGAGGCTTTAACACATTCAAACCCTCTACATAAAGGCCTTAAAAATAGGAGAGTGACTGAAAGGTTCATTATCTCTAGGTCAGACCAATGCAGAAAAACATCAACATAGCAAGAATTTACTTCAGCAGTTTGACCTCTTTTCCTAAATCTCACCACCTCGCTCTTTTGTGTACAAGTGTGTACCAGCGTGTGACTAGGTGGGGGATACCTTTGCGCTCCACACAGGCACCCGACTGATAGCTGAGGCCAAAGGTCATGAGAAAAGCCTAGAACAAAAGATCTCTTTTGGGAGAACGCTAGAAAAGAGGATAGCACTCTCAATCTGTGTGGGTGTGGGTGTGTGTGTTAGTCTGTTCTGCAGGAGAACGGAAGGTGTTATAGTGATTGTGTGTTGAAACACGGACCTTTGGTTGTTCGCTTTAAAAAGAAAGCTGACCCCAAACGTGATACAGCAAGACAAAAGCAAGGGTCTTTTTTTCGGTAACACTATCCAGTCTCCCCTGAAGCATGAAAGCTCCATCGCTGGCCCACTTAAGCACATCCCCCCCAACGGCCAAGGCCCATGCAAGCTGTAATCATTTCCTACACATAATGCATGGAGGAGTTGAAGGGACGTGCAAATGTCCGCGTACTCACAAAACCTTGTGTGTGTTTGCTCAAAGCGAGTGGCCCATATAACGACCATCAATCTAGCATGCAACGGTCACAATAGAGGACCTGCTTTAAGCAAAATGGACACATTCAGAGAACTGGACCTGCTCAATACAACTGAGCTCATCTACCCTTTACCCACAGTACAGCTTCCATTCTCTTCAGGAGACTTTCTTAGACTTCTACAGAAATCTGAGTTCTTCTGCAGGGAGATATTTCCACACCTCCAAAAGTTCAGCGGTGGTCAGTCCATTGTTCTAAAAACACCAGTCTTAGAAGTTGGAGCATTTTCTGCTTCTCACCATCCAAGTAATCCTAAACACCTTCCATGACATTGAGGTCTGGGCTCTGGGGTGGTCAGTCCATTGTTCTGAGAACACCAGCAGTGTCTTGGTTTCATTTGATCAAATGTTGCTGTTGTTTGTTTGTGTATTTCTTGTGTATTTCTCAGAACAAGCTGATTAATTAGCACCACATCCCTTCAGACCCGCAGTGTTGAGACTGGGGGTCTGACCACTGTGGAAAGAACGGACTGAAAAACCACTGGATGTTTTGAAATCTGAAGCTAGAGTAGAGCTTGACTTTCTCCTCATTCTCGAAAATGAAAGCTTTAAGTGCTGTTTATTTGATGGGGATGGGGGGTGGGGGGTGGGAGGCAGTTGTAGTGGTCTACCAGCTGTTGCATGGTTGTTTGGAGTCGTTTTCTAATGCTAGTATTGAGAGCCGATCATCTTATAGCTAATCTTATGTAAATATCTCTTGACAAATATTAAACCTTAGAGCTGTTCTTACTGTAAATCAAATAATGTTGATTCTACAGTGAGTCCTGTACTGTAAATGCCTTAAATATAAAAAACATACAATGATAATGATAATCATTTTATTAAAATAATATTTGACATTTTGTATTTATAATGAATATTCTGATTCATCATAAGATGTATGCATCCAAATGTTTATGGCCACTCCTTCTAATAAAGTCATTCAGCTACTTTAAGTTGCACCCATAGCTGACACAGATGTGCACATACACACAAACAGTCTGGTCCCCGTAAAGAAGTACTGCCATTAGAATAGGACTCTCTGGAGCAGATAAACATGAACCTGTTGGCACCAAGCCTAATGCCAGGCGTGGGACAGAGGGGTATAAAGCCCCCCGACCCCCCCCCCAGCATTGAACTGTGGAGCAGTGGATCTGTGTTCTCTGAAATAATGGTGCTCCATCCAATACTTTTGGGAGGAGTTGGAGTAGTGATCTTTCAACATCCTGACCTAATGCTCTTGTCACTAAATGCAATCAAATCCTCAACAGTGACAGTGTTCTAAAAATCTTGTATAAAGGTTTCCCTGGACAGTAGAGACAGTAACTCCAACAAAAGCTATATAAATAACTCTTTTTTTAATCCTTGATTTCAGAAGAAACAATGAACGAGCAGGTGTCCCAATACTTTTGTCCATATAGTGCATGATAAAGTGATGAAACTGTGTTTACATCACCTGTATAATCACTGAAACGTTTACAGAAACAACAGTTGGAAAGGCAGCGTCTGCTCGCACACTCTAATTCCCACCAGCTCTCTCCCTCCATCTCTCTCTCCCACTCACACACTCATCAGCAGTAACACCTGTGAGAGATAATCTCTGCTTCAGGCAGTGGGATCAGAGGGCTGGAGGGAGTCTGCGGTGCGGCTATTGATCAAATTGTATCGCAGGGCAGCTGACCTCTGTCCTTTCACCTTTGACCTTTCACAGGCCGCTGCTCATGAGGGTCGTGGGGGGGGGGGGGGGGGCGGTAGTGATGACACATGTGAACACACTCAGTCTGGAAACCTGAAGTTTCTCTTTCTACGGAAATGACTTTTAAAAAGAGCCCCAGGGTTTATCCAGAATTATAGAAAAGCTGCTGGAAAGGAGCCAAAGATAAAGCTGCATCTGCATTTGCATAAGCAGGCTGTGCTTTCCGTCCATGGCTGACGTATATGAGACTCTGAGAGCTCCCAGAACTGGATAAGGGAAATTCCACCTAAAGTTCCACCAAAAATTATTGCGTAATTCATAACTCTATCGTTGTGATGTAAAATAAAAAAAACACTCTGAATCATTTGGTGCAAAATGGGTCACTGGACCCATTTCTTCTACAGCATCGCTCAAAGAACCCTTTTTTCATTGAACACACTGACCATGATGACCGACTGTTCACTTACAGTCTAACATACATCCCAAACCTTCACATGCAATGGTGTTGAGATAATCAATTGGTCATAATGTTTTGGCTCATGAGTGTAATTATAATTCACCAATCAGCCATAACATTAGTACCAGGTGAGGTGAAAATCTTCGGGGATATATTAGGCAGCAAGTGAACAGTCAGTTCTTTAAGGCTTGAAATTGTAAAAGGCAGGAAAAATGGACAAGCATTAGGATCTGAGCCACTTAGTGATGCCTAGACAACTGGGTCAGAACATCTCCTAAACCATCACACAGGTCGTGTTGTTCTCTAGTATGCAGTGGTCAGTACCTCCAGGAAAGTGCTCCAGGAAAGGACAACCGATGAACCAGCAACAGGGTCATGGGCTCATTGATGCAATCCATTGAGGCCCCACCTCACAACTTACAGCCAAGGACTTAAAGGATCTGCTGGTGGCAGATACCACAGGACGCCTTCAGAGGTCTTCTGGAGTCCATGCCTCTAATGGTCAGTTCTGTTATGGGGGCTCAAGGGGGACCTATTCAGTATTAGCCAGGTGGTATTAATAGTCTCACTGACCAGCGTTTGTACTGTGTTAATAATGTCAGGGGCCATTTTTCTATACAATAGCCTGCATGTATCTCTCCACCCTGTGTTTCAGGTATCAGGCAGTGTATTCCTTCAACCATATATGTGGAGTAACTGTCTGGAATAAATATTCTGGTTCCCGTCTCCACCTCCACTCATTGGTCGGGCACAGAAAGCACTCCGCCTGCCTCAGAATGCCTTTAATAAATGACAGATTTCTTCACTGGTCTGTGATGACTTGCCGTATTAAACAGAGGGCTGTTTCCATCCTGAAGCAACAACCGCCAATAGGCCTACTGTGGAAATAACTGCGAACCTCACACATTTAATCCCCTTGCTGTGAGGTCAGCACTCTCTTGGATGAGCATGAGTGCAGGATATACCTGAAGCATTAGCGAATAGCTGTTTTATGCTAACTGCAGTTAGTTATTGATGGGTGCCAGTTCTGGGCCAATATCCTCAGAAGATGATGGACAGCTTAGTAGTCTTTAAGGAATAAAATATTGGGGGTAGGGTCAGTATCAGCTGACTCTTACGATTCAATTATTTTGATCAATATTGGGAAAGACGTGGTGGTATCTTTAATGCTAATGAAGCCTTTACAAGATCACTTAAGTGGGAGTTTTAATCTGCATGTTTAGAGCTATATTCATGCAGTTTGGTGATTTTTGTCTGTTTAAGGAATCATTTGCACAGCAAAAAAGGGAACATTGTATTTCCACAATTTTCCTCTAACCATAAACATAATTATATAGCCATGACATACACAGTCATATCAGAATATTATGAGAAGCATTTGCTAATGGCCACCAAGCTTGACCTACTGGAAGATTGCCCACTGAGGTCCCCTCTTCCTGCATCAAACCAGCTGCCACCTACCAGTCCGGCCAGCGGGCCCCCCCACCCGCCACCACCCATGGCGGACCGGCGGCTCTCCCGCCTGCCGCTGCTGCCTGCTTGGTGGCCGTGTTGAAACCTAGATGGACTCGTGGCTGTCTGCCACTATTAATATCACCACTATTTTCACTATTTTATTTTTTTACAACTTTCTGTTGTATCTGCTTTGGTAATTTTTATCATTAATGTTTAAATAGTCTGGCCAGAGGAGGATGGGTCCCCCTTGTGAGTCTTGGTTCCTCCCAAGGTTTCTTCCTCCAGCTCTGAGGGAGTTTTTCCTTGCCACTGTCGCCGTTGGCTTGCTCACGGGGGTCTTTGACCCTTCATGTTATTTCTTCTTTCTTCTCTGTCCTTTATTAAGTACTAATTATGTAAAGCTGCTTTGTGACGACAACAGTTGTAAAAAGTGCTATACAAATAAATCTGACTTGACTTGACATGACTAAAGTCATCGTTCCCCTCAGGCATCAACGGCCCGTAGGGCATGAAGGTGGGAGGTACTCAATGTCCGAGAAGTCCACCTATACTACCATGGCTCAAGAACATTCCAGAAAGTTAGCGGTTTCTGAGATTCTGCTGAGATGTGAAAATTAGGACATTTTTTCCCCCAGTAAACGTCCCTTAATTGCCAGGGTTGGTGGGTGTGTTACAGCAGAGAAATCACCAAACAGTGCAGGACTCTGGTCCTCCAGTGGAGTTCCCCACCCCTCCTAAATGGGATGCATGGAGCCAAGTGGGTTAAAACCAAGAGGCAGAGGGAGCCAGTGTTATAGAGTTGCAGTGCCATCTTGTGGCTGCTGTTGGTGCTGCATGCACAGGCTGGGAATGCAGTTTAAAGCCTGCTGACAAAAGGTGCTTGCTTCCCATCACTGCAGGTGTTAATGATTCTTTCAGAAAGGTGTGCCTAAAATAAAGTACACATTATATGGACAAAAGTGTTGGGACACCCACTCATTCATTGTTTCTTCTGAATTCACAGCCATTTATGTAAATAAATGAAAGAGTTTATCCTGCTTTTGTTGGAGTAACTGTCTTTCCTGTCTAGGGAAGGCTTCCTACTACATTTTGGAGCACTGCTTTGATGTTTTGATTACAATCAGCCACAAGAGCATTAGTAGTGAGGTCAGGATTTTGGCTATATACCCCTCTAGACCACACCTGTCATTTGGCAAGGTGCCAACAGGTTCATGTTAATCTGCTCCAGAGTCCTAATCTACTGACAGTTCTTCTCCACAGGGAGTAGACAAGCTGTGTGTGTGTGTGTGTGTGTGTGTGTGTGTGTGTGTGTGTGTGTGTGCATTTGCACATCTGTGTCAGCAATGGGTGCACCTTAAAGTATTGCTGAATGTATTTATTAGAAGTCAGTTGTTCAGAGGGGTTTGGTGTAAAATGGTTAACTGTAGAGAAGACAGACTTTACAGTAGTGACAGGTTATAATATCTACAACACAAATACAGGCCTTTCATTTACTGTGCAAAAGCATCAGTGAACCTGTAGGAGTCAGTAGATTCAGTGCTGCCAGTGGTAAAATAGTGGTAAATCTAAATGCATTCATTTTGCTTAGAGGACGGTTTTGCTTTACACTGTCCTGCATGTAGCCGTCCACCCTAAATGTGTTTTTAAAAATACAAGGCAAATCACTAACCACTTCATAAAACTTATCAGAAGTTCATCTGAGTCCAGTTTACATTTTATATAATAATAATACATTTTATATGTAATAGTAATAATAAGTTATCATTATTATTATTATTACCACACATGAAAATATGTAAACTGGAGTTGTTAAAGTACAATATTCTTCTAAGTTAAATAAGCAGGACATAAGGTCATTCATTCTAGAGAAACTTGCTGCTTTGGTCAGGTTGTGTTTGTGTGTGTGTGTATATTTATTATACACACGTGTGTATGTGTGTGTCTGTGTAGCACAACCAACCAACCAACCAACCAACCAACCAAAAAAACGCTACACTAGAAAGAAGGAGCTCACTAAACCAAATATCTTGGCGAATAATGATGAACCAGAAGATATAAAGCGAGACTGCAAAAACTCATGGTGATAAAACATTTATTTTAAACATAATTATCATCTTTTAAGCAGTTAAAGTCGGAAAATATGTCAACAATCATAATTACAGAGACGACCCTTTGCAACAAAATAGAGCATATTCTTCTCAGAATGCATAAAAATCAATGTAATAATTTAAACACATAAAATGATTTTTCATGAAACTTCTTTTGTGTACTTGTTTCAAGTAGAGTTTAACTTTAAGAAGTGAAGTTGGCATCTTCGTCATGCATGCAGAGAGCGACAGGACTCATATTCAAAAGCTTTATTAAATGACCTTGAATAGAAACGTCACCATATGACCGCACTAACATGCATGCTGCCGTTCTTTCCTGTAATGGACCTGGAGTCTAAACGGGAAGATGAATATGGCTTACAGAGAGCTCAAGCTCACGAGTTAATGTGAAACAAAGCACAGATTTCAGTTTCCTATTTGCAATCCCTGCCATCTTGCTTGTTTGTTCCTTCGTTCATTCATTCACCCTCTCATCCACCCATGTAGTCCTTCATTCATTTAACTGGTAGGCAACTCACGGTTAATGAATACTTCAGCATTTCTAAACCAACAGTCGATTAGCAGAGATGGTAATTCTGGTCTTTCCCTGCACTAGAAATGGAGCAGAAAGCCTCGAAACTTTAAAATCACTGGAAGTGATGGAAGATAATGGGGCTCATTTCTTATTTGCTGAGAACAAAAACCAGGAATGGTCAAAAAGTGCAGACACAAATCTGGCCAAACAGAATGTACATCAAATTTAAAGGTGTTTGACTCCAAAACACGGGCGTAAGGATATTAATATGTATTGACACCATATTACAGATCTCATTTTTCTCATTTATTATCTATTGTGGAAATCAAAGTCAGGTTTAGGCATCTGGATGCAGCCTAACAGAGTAAAGTCAGACATGGCGTAAGCAGTGCAGGCACCTGTACTGCAGTGAGTTAATCAGCTCCAAAATTTAGGGGCTATGTATTTAAGGGGTTCGGTTAGAGTGCGGAGCGGCAGGTAGGGCTCGGCAATTGATTCAAAATGAATCAAAAACAGACATTCAGAACCTATAATCAATTTGTTGGTTATTTAATATTATCGGTTATCATTATCCCTCGCTGTGTAACCATGTGACTCCACCCCATCTAGTCTGCGACATGGAAGGAACATGGAGAACCCAATCTAACCAGCCTCACTCTCTTTCTGGGTAGTAGGACCGTCCTCCCTCTCCTTCTCAACACTCAGCACGATGCTAGTCAGCATTGAGGGTTAGTGTTCTCCTCCAAGCATGTTAAGCTGTCCAATGCTAAATATAGTTGGCTGGATTCACATGTCTGAAAGGAAGCACATGGCAATTTTCAGCCTCCCAGCATTGGTAGCATTATGTCATGGGGGGGGGCAAGGTTACTGGTAAAAGAATCAACATAAACACATTTCCCGACACTCTTCATTTTTGCTGTAACGAAGGGTATATCGTATCGATACATCACTGTATAGCATCAAATCGATTTTCTGTATGTGATTAAACTTGTACTTTAAAGTAAAGCAAATACAGCAAATCAAAGTTAGAACTTCAGCGGGTTAATATAGCACAAGGCATACCGCTATCGCAATATGCAACACTATAATAACAATACAATGGTATTCCGTTCATATCGTGCAGCCGTAGTTTTAATTTAACACACTTAGTTTTTCATTCTCGAGTCAAAGTGATGTGAGGTTGTGGAGTTTGAGGACAACAGATGAAAGTTCTTTCAGCCCAAAACTGAGAAACTCTTCAGCGTTTCTTCGGGATCTCTGACTCACACTCTCTTGCTTTTCTCGGTCTTATTCACGCCAAAAAAAAGACATGTTTGGAACAACTGCACACTTAGCACGGCTGAGTCAGTGCTTAAAAACGACGTCATAATCAGGACAAGCGCAGCTGCCATCAGAATTTCCTAAAACTCTTTTCGGCCTTGCTTGCTAGAACACAGTGACACACATGACGGGCGAGTTTGTATGCAGCCATTCTGGAAGAACAATGATCTCTATATAGTAGACGAGTTTGGCATTTGACATTATGCAAGTGGTATTTTTGTCTCACACAGAACAAACTCTCACACATCCTCACACACACTTACTTAACACGTACACAGCCTCACAGGAAGTATGGGGGGAAAAAAAAGTTTTCAAAATTGGTCGAACGTTAAGACGCCTCAAGTTGCAACGAACAGAAAACAAAAAACCCTAAAACAATCAGGAAATAAATGATCTGATCCATCTATGCTCTGTCCACAAATGTTTTATTTTGCCGCAACCATTAACCTCTTAAACTCCTTTGAACTCCTCCTCTAGTTCCTGGACAAAACATTCGTGTTTACTACAGGGTGAGATGGCATTGATATTTAAACAACAGTCATCTTTCTCCAGAGAGAAAACTATTTAAACATGGAGATGTGAACTCAAGGTGAAGTAAACGTCAGCTATCTAGTTCAAACAGGGACAGATAAGAATAAACTTAGAAGCCTATAAAGGGTTGGGTGTGAGGTGATCAGAGGAATAGGGGAGTCAAATCGGCTGTTCTGAACAAGGCTGAGAATGGGTGCTTTAATGGCATTTTGACAAAAGCATTCAACTTTTGGAAAAGTGTCTAATTG
Source organism: Salminus brasiliensis (assembly GCF_030463535.1). Classification (NCBI taxonomy): domain Eukaryota; kingdom Metazoa; phylum Chordata; class Actinopteri; order Characiformes; family Bryconidae; genus Salminus; species Salminus brasiliensis. The sequence goes on from NC_132878.1 coordinate 13,230,184, forward strand.
ACGGCTATAATTAATCCTTCTGTTTTCATTTGTCATCATTTTGATAAACTAATGTTTCCCCCAATGATTCATAAAGCTTGGCCAACCCTGTAACAGTAGGTATGAAAGAATGCATTTGTGGGCGGAGCATGGACAGAACAGTTTTAGGCCATATGGCGGGAAGCCAAAACAGCTTAAAACAGAAACTGGGGCATTACACTACTAAAAGGAACTGAAGGACAAGGAAATAAAAATGCATGCCTTCCATTATCATAATTTTGTCAAGCTATGCATTACTCTCCAAAAAACAAAGATGCCACAAGCAACACCACTGTATGACAGATTAAGAACACTGTTAAAGAAAAAAATAAAATAAAATAAAATAATAATAATAATAATAATAATTCTAATTTTCATATTCTTGGCATGTTATTGAACCTGATGTCCACATATATACTAGCATAAGACCCAAAAACTACATAAGCCTCTTTCTGTAGTTTATATTAACAGAGGGGATAAAAAGCATACTGAAAAGAACAGGAAAAGGAGTGGCCCGCAATGGCCGATATGTATAGTGCGTGCAAGAGTAGAGGAAAAAAACAAAACTAAAAAAAACTGCATGTTCAAATTTGCTACAGCTCGATTCCTCTGTTTTCTTAACAGAGCAAAACCAAAAAATACTTTATATGAAGCACCAGAAAGATCATCTTAGCAAATTATGCTATGAATACATAAATAGACGCAGTATATATATATATATATATTTTTTTTTTTTTCCCCCTTTTCCATTTAAAGATGGAAAGAATCAAATAACTGTGCTACTATGAACAGGCATGTACAGGTTTGTGGATAAATCTCAGAGTTCCTTTGTTTGGTTGATTTCCGCTATCCAAAAGAAAAAGGAAAAAAGGCTTGCTGATTGACTTGCTGTTTGTAACGGGCTTACCAAGCATTTACAAACCATTTGTAACCTAAATAGCATGATCTTTTCAGCAAACATAGTCTCTGTTTACATGGATAAATAGCTTTCATTTAGTGGAAAATACTTAGCATGCAACATTGACCATTTCCCCCCCATTAGCAAGAACTGCTAAAAATAAGCCCTTTACCAACCATCATCCTGAGGCGAACTGAGTGAAAGTTGCAGCAAAGCTTGGAGACCATCTGCTGTCCCAAACAGCAAAGTGTCTGCTACTTCTAAGCTGCCCTGGCTTGTCCTTTCTGATTGTCTGCATTGGGGGGGGTTCATCTCTTGTGCTTTGTCATCTGGGGACGTTTCCGGAATAAGAGAGGCGCGTGGCGGCTTGGTGCAAAATGCTAACTCCTTATCTCACAGTGTGTTCGTTGGCAGTCATGTTGACCTCACTGCTTCAGTTCACAAGAAAGGGCAAGACGCAGGTCAGGTATGAAGCCACCAGGCAGCCCTCGTGGAAGCCTACATTGATGACTCCACACTTCTCAATGGGCCCCCCTTACTGAGACATGAAACCTGAGTGCAGGGGGGGTGGGGGGGGGTGTCAATGTGCGCTTTAAGATCCATAATCCATAAGGGTACGGTAAACTCTGTTTTTGACTGAATGTGAATGACTGAATGTGAATTGTTAGGCTTGTCAGGCTTGGTGCAGCTCACCGCTCCAAAGCAACCTGTAGCATAGTGGCCTTAACCTTTCACCTTGATCCGTAACTGCTGACTAATAACCTTGCCCTCTAATAGGGGGGATACACACATGAGCACATTTACAGACACAGATTACACAGATCATTGCTGCCATAGATTATAAAAAGACGTATAGATGCACTGCAGCAGCAAAAGGACTGCTCTGTGGAAGCCTGGCCTTGCGTGTTTTGGTCTGCTTATGGTGGAATGGTGCAGGCTTGCGATGGCGTGGAAGAAGAGCGTGACAGCGCATTTCTCAGCTGCCCTTGGAGAAGGAGCGTCGAAGGCGGAGCTGAAAGACAAACCGAAAAGAGGCGGGGCACCTCAGTCCTGCAGTAAAGTTTCCCTCCAGTTGAAGCTGTGATTGGGCCCATGGGTGAGGGGCAGAATGGGTGGGTCCACAAGCTGCCACACCCCCGTCTCGCCCATCTCTTCACAGGCACAGAAACCTAAATATGGGATCTGGAGAGCGAGGAAGACAGTGAGAAAGGTGTGAATTCTACATGGGGCATAATTTGCACACTACCACCAATTATTTATTATTCTCTGTCTGTACTGTGTTGTGTTGTCTGTCTGCACTTGTATTGTGTTGCACTTGTGTTCTGTATGCACTGTGTCTATGTTGCACCATGGTCCTGGAGGAACGTTGTTTCGTTTCACTGTGTACTCTGTATGTAGCTGAAATGACAATAAAACCCACTTGACTTGACTTTGTGAGAGACTATGCATTATGGCAGTGTAAATGCATCTCTCCAAGACACATTCGACAACCAGTCTAATCAGTATAACAAACACCTGTAATAACTGCCACGCAATGAACAGATTTGCATATTTGTTCTCACACAGCAATCAGATTCCAGTCGGACTAACCAGAGACGCATTTGACTATCAAATGTAAATGCATGTGGCTAAAATCCTATCAGGATACAATCAGACACTAGTCACATAAAGTGACCAGATGTAAACAGGGCCAAAGACATATACAGCTGGTTTATAAACGGCTTAGATCGAGATTTTAATCTCAAGCAAAGGGGTGTTGTGGCGTAATGTACACACAAAAATTAAACTTTAAACTGAAATTATGCCGTTTCTGTAGTCTTTTAAAAAAGCGGAACAGTGCCGGACAGTGACATTAGAGACACAAAATGGATGAATGAGAAATCTGACCGGCACCCTCTGTATTAAAACCTAGCTTATGGAAGCACTTTGGCTTTGGTTGGCAGCAACTATAACCAGTCAAGTTATTTTCCCCTCAACCAAAGGACCACCGAACAAGCAATGTCAAAGCTTCCACACAACTTGAAAAGGGCAAAGCAAATGACAAACTCCATCACAACATTTATTACCAAGTATTTGTGTCCATATCTAGTCGTTGAGAACCAGGGCTTTCTTGCAATGTTGTGCGCTTTGGAGCCGAGATACAGCAGCATCCTATCTTAAACATCCAAGGTGTGAACATCCATTGCCACAGAATCTTGTGTCATCGCAACTGTACATTTTAATCATGTGTGCTCCCAACAAGAGCAGTGAATGAGAGCCTCAGTGGGAAACATATAGTGGAGAAAAAAAGTATTGTCAGTCACCCATTGTGCAAGTTCTTCCACTTAAAAAGATGAGAGGCCTGTAAGTGACATCATAGGTAGACCTTAACTACGAGAGACAAAATGAGAAAGAAAATTCAGAAAATCAGATCGTCTGATTTTTAAAGAATTTATTTGCGAATAATGGTGGAAAATAAGTATTTGGTCACCTACAAACAAGCAAGATTTCTGCCTGTCACAGACCTGTAACTTCTTCTTTAAGAGGCTTCTCTGTCCTCCACTCATTACCTGTATTAATGGCACCTGTTTGAACTCGTTAACAGTATAAAAGAAACCTGCCCACAACCTCAAACAGTCACACTCCAAACTCCACTATGGTGAAGACCAAAGAGCTGTCGAAGGACACCAGAAACAAAATTGTAGACCTGCACCAGGCTGGGAAGACTGAATCTGCAATAGGCAAGCAGCTTGGTGTGAAGAAATCTACTGTGGGAGCAATAATCAGAAAATGGGAGACCTACAAGACCACTGCTAATCTCCCTCGATCAGGGGCTCCACGCAAGATCTCAGCCCGTGGGGTCAAAATGATCACAAGAACTATAAGCAAAAATCCCAGAACCACACGGGGGACCTAGTGAATGACCTGCAGAAAGCTGGGACCAACGTTACAAAGGCTACCGTCAGTAACACACTACACCGCCAGGGACTCAGATCTTGCAGTGCCAGACGTGTTCCCCTGCTTAAGCCAGTACATATCCGGGCGCGTCTGAAGTTTACTAGAGAGCATTTGGATGTTCCGGAAGAGTATTGGGAGAATGTCTTATGGTCAGATGAAACAAAAGTAGAATTGTTTGGTACAAACACAACTCGTTGTGTTTTGAGGAGAGTGAATGCTGAGTTGCATTCAAAGAACACCGTACCAACTGTGAAGCATGGGGGTGGCAACATCATGCTTTGGGGCTGTTTCTCTGCAAAGGGACTAGGACGACTGGTCCGTGTACATGAAAGAATGAATGGGGCCATGTATTGTGAGATTTTGAGTGCAAACCTCCTTCCATCAGCAAGGGCATTGAAGATGAAATGTGGCTGGGTCTTTTAGCATGACAATGATCCCAAGCACACTGCCAGGGCAACAAAGGAGTGGCTTCGTAAGAAGCATTTCAAGGTCCTGGAGTGGCCTAGCCAGTCTCCAGATCTCAACCCCATAGAAAACCTATGGAGGAAGTGTTGCCCGCCGACAGCCCCAAAACATCACTGCTCTAGAGGAGATCTGCATGGAGGAATGGGCCAACATACCAGCAACGGTGTGTGCCACCCTTAACTTACAGAAAACATTTGACCTCTGTCATTGCCAACAAAGAATATATAACAAAGTATTGAGATGAACTTTTGTTATTGACCAAATACTTATTTTGTACCATTATTTACTAATAATTCCTTTAAAAATCAGACAATGTGATTTTCTGATTTTTTTCCCCCTCATTTTGTCTCTCATAGTTGAGGTCTACCTATGATGTCAATTACAGGCCTCTCTCATCTTTTTAAGTGGGAGAACTTGCACAATTGGTGACTGACTAAATACTTTTTTCCCCACTGTATGTGTGAGTGGAACTGGGTAAATTCCTACATGTGAATGCTATGCTCACACACCTGGCCTCTCAGCGAGTGCTCAAGTTGCCTACTGCGTCAAGGCTACTAGGGAGGTCCACCGCAGCCCCACTGTAAAACCTTCCAGTTGACTTACCACATCACTTCCATTTTTTTTATATAAATATTGGCAGTAAATTCATTACGCCTCAATTAAAAAAATAAAAAAAATCTGTATAGAAAAAAAAGATGCTTCAGAAGCCATCAACAGTAGTTTTCTTGTTACATTGCAGTCACTTTGAATCGCAATCGAATTGAATCATGAGAGATTGAACCAAGAGATTCCCACCTCTAGACAATACGCTACACTTATATATATATATATCCATCCTTGAACTTTAGATGAGCATTTTTACTCTTCTTAGTCAGCGATGGTTTATAGCATGCCATTCTGCTCAGTGTTCCATTCTTGCCCAGTGCTTTTTTCTGATGTTGAGTCATGAACACTGACCTTATCTGAAGCCTGAGGCCTGCAATTCTTAAGTGTTGTTAATGGGTTCTTTATATTGTCACTTCCTGGATGATTTCATGCCCTGCCCTTGGAAAGATTTTGGGAGTGCAGCAAATCCCGGAAGATGTGAAGCTCTAAAGTTAGATTTAGTTTGGACAGGGCCGGCCAAAAACAAGGCTTGTCGTTAAACTGAAGCACTTTTATTGGTTACTGGTCCTTATAGACTTCTTGAATGTAGTACATTTTCACACATGAAGATTACATAACTGATCCCTTCAACACCAAAAGAGATTAAAGATCTCTCTAAACAATAAACAAGTATTTTCTCTGAAATACTTCAGCTCATTAAATCATGGTACATCAGACGAGGACAAATGTGTCAGCATTTTTGTGTGCGTTTGTGTGTGTGTGGGGGGTATACACTGAAAATGCTAAGTTTACACTTTCCTGTCTAATTAACACATACAGGCTGTACTGACCTCAGGGGAATCTATACGACACTAGATGGAACAAACTACAACTTGCAAAATTAAATGAAACGTAACCAAACCATGACCATACTGTGACTTTTGTGTACCCTTACACCCCTACTTGTCACTCATCCAACGTGAATGACAAAGATGAAAGAGTTACAAATGCATATATAACGTTATATAAACATTCCCAATAAAATGAAAAAGAAACAGATGGGAGCAAGTACACACCTTTCGGACTACTTGCACAAAGTCTTTGGAGTTCTGGGGGTTGAGACCCTGCATTTGGCGAGTACAGGCCTCCAATGAGGAAGCATGCGCCACAATCAACACTGTGTTTCCTGTTCACATAAAAGCACACAGTTAGCAGACAGTAGCAATGTGGTGGCACACTTACTTTAGCAATATGAAATAGGGGCAGTTTCTCAGACTCCCAGAGGTTTAAGCTTGGAGAACAGAGTGCCTCACCCTGATGTACCAGCACTATGATATATGATGGGACTGATTCAGCATTACTATTGTCATTACTACTGCTAAACATTTCACTGATCATATCAGTATATCCATGCATAACAACGACTTGTGCAGTGTTAAGGTGACCTGTCAATTATTTTTTAGTGGTTTAGACCAGAGGAGCCCCTCCTTGTAATTCTTGGTTCTGATCAAGTTCCTATCCTCCAGCTTTGGGTTGTTTTTCCTTGCCTGTCGTTGTTTGTTTCATTGCTCCTTTGCCTCATTTCTGGCTTTTTTGTAAAGCATCTTTGTGACATCATCAGGTTCTATAACGCACTTTTTGGTGACTCAGTCCTTAGTCCAAAACAAGACGTAATCATTTTATGGGAAACTGTCTGACAGAGCAGTAAACGATGTCTGCAAAGAGTTACATCAGCGTGAGTTTGGCTCACTTAGAGTCCAGTCTTTTGTACAATTAACCTATTCATGCTCTACCCACCTTCTTTTGTAGCAAGCTTTGAGAGAAGGCTTTACAGAATAATGTCAAAAATCCCATTCAACATAATGGTGTTTAAGGATATGCTGTTTTTGGACACAGCTTTCATTGTTGTGTAATCAGGTTCTGGTATATTGGCCAATCCTCAGTGTCATCTTCAACCTTTTTGAGTATCTACAGTAACTTTTGAGTATCTACAAGGTTAGGCAGCACAGCATTTAAACCTGGACACTGAAATCTATGTAGCAACTCGCTTCAAATTCTCATTGGAATAAATGTTCATTTTGCCAACATTGTGTAAAACCTGTCCAATCTCAGTTCCTGTAAAACAACACACAGACCCTCACAACAGAGCTACTTACCCAGGCTTTTGCACTCAGCCAGGATTTCCCGCGTCACTTGGAAGCTGCGGCTGATGTAGGTGTCATAGGACTCCGACATGGTCAGCTTGCTGATGGGAATATGAGGTCTGGACAGAGGAGACATGATCTACTAAAGCTACAAGCCACAACAAATCACTCATGTACTGTAACGGTCCACGATAAGCACAGGGAACCAATCTCTGGTCCTCTTGAAATTGGAGGTCTTGGTTCGCTTCAACTGGGGTCTTGTGTCTTGTGATTGATCCAATTTGTCATGTGACTACTTCAACATGTCAATATATGCCTAATGAAACCACACACTTTCACAGGACAGGTGCACAGTCACCTTTGTGGAGAGAGTGCGTGTAACATTAAATAATTTTGGAACTGAAAACGAACCTGTAGGTTGTGTCCACACTAAAGTTAGCAGCGGCCAGCTCAGTGGGTGGGATCCAGGCAGGCAAGGAAGTACCCGCCACCCACTTGGTCCACTCAAATAGACCAGGTTCAACTCTAATCTTAGTCTTCCCATCCTGCTGAAGACCTGAGAGAGGGACGGACAGACACAGATATAGAGAGAGGGACAATGACAGCGAGAGTTTTTATTTGAACTGTAATATATCTGAAACCATAACTTTACACTATAGAACCCCAAGCCCCCCCTTCCTTAAATGACACGTCACCACTAAATCATTGCATACGGTAATGAGAGATCAAAATCAGAGAGAGCGAGCAAGAGTAAGACACAGATAGTGTGACACAGAGACCGAAAGCTAAAAAGAGAGGGCGTGAGAGAAAAGAGCAAAAGATGGCTTAAAATGAAATGCCAGAGAGAGAGAGAGAGAGAGAGAGAGAGAGAGAGAGAGAGAGAGAGAGAGAGAGAGAGAGAGAGAGATAGTAGAGAGAGAGAGAGAGAGAGATAGTAGAGAGAGAGAGAGAGAGAGAGAGATAGTAGAGAGAGAGAGAGAGAGAGAGAGAGAGAGAGAGAGAGAGAGAGAGAGAGAGATAGTAGAGAGAGAGAGATAGTAGAGAGAGAGAGAGAGAGAGAGAGAGAGAGAGAGAGAGAGGAGAGAGAGAGAGAGAGGAGAGAGAGAGAGAGAGAGAGAGAGAGAGAGAGAGAGAGAGAGAGAGAGAGAGAGAGAGGAGAGAGGAGAGAGGAGAGAGGAGAGAGCGCAATGCAGAACCTAATCAAAGCAACAACAAAAAAAACAGCAGAGGAAATGGCCAAAGTGCTTAGTCATTGTAAGTGGAGGTCGGAGGGCTAAATGGAGCTTGGAGAGGGAGAACAGAGATAATGACTGCACCTCGGAGGATATTATGGGCTGTCTGCACACACCGCAGGGAGGGAGAGCAGTACACAAAGTCTACCACCGTATGACTGTCAAACAGAGCCTCACCTAGAACAAACAAAAAAGCGGTTTAGGTGAACTGTGAGTTTCCAAACATAATACCTAAAGCTTCTGTTTGTGTGTACTACTGACCGACTAGGCGCGCCTGTGTGGCTCCAAACACAGTGATGGGACAGTCCTTATCATACTCCCTGTACCCACCACTCCTTGCTGGAAGACTACATGGCATGTTGAGGTTGGTTCGCATATAACGTCCTGCAATTCAAACACACAAAAAAACATAGGAAAGGAGGAAGCAGGGTCTTCTTAAGCAGTATGGGATCTGGAGTGGTCTCACCAAGAACTGCTGTAATGTAATGTGAATTATAACCTGCTGATCTTCACAAAAGAAAGGATCTAATTTCCCCAAACATTCTCACAAACCTACCAGACTGAAAGGCTATAAAATCATACACAAACTCCTGATGTCAGTGTTGCATCCACAGGCACCACACCCAATGACAATAATATCAGCACAGCTGTCTATTGTCGGATTATTTTATGTCATGCTTTGGGTCAAAGCGTCATTTTAAAATGCATCACTCCCCACTCCATACAGTGCAAAACAATACAGAAAACTGCATATATGCCATCACCAATGTGCCCATTTACATTAAAGTTATAAGACAGTTTTAGCCTGGAGTGCTTTTCACTGATGCACAATACAGAACAGCTAATCAAAATAGAAATCAATATTTTACCTCTTTTTCAACCCAATTTGGAAAGCCAATTCGAATCCTTTCAAATCCTCACAGCAACTCCAAAATCTGGTAGAAAGCCTTCCCTCGACAGTGGAGACGGTGACTCCAACAAAAGGCAGGATACTCTTTTACTCTTTTTTTTTTTTTTTTTTTTTTTTTTTTAGAAAGAAACAATGACTAAGCAGATGTCCAAATACATTTGTCCATAGAGTGTATGTTTCTATAGTGTATACTTTAGTCACACTGTTATCTTTGACTCCCAAATTTTTGGCGATAAAATAAAGAAGAGTATAATTCAGTTGGCAAATTAGGGCATGGTCTAACTGACTGAATGATTAAGCATTCTGACGTAATTTCCTACCTTTAGACCAAACTTATAAAACTTTTCAGCCAATCAAAACACAGACAATTTACCAAACAGAACTAATCACTGCATCGTTTGTTCTGAAACCCCTTCCCTGACTGACATCGGTCCACATGACAAGGCTCCTAGTCTTGCATGGAGCGGGATTGTTCCATTTCTACTGTTTCGTGAGTGAACGAAGCCAGTTCCCCTTTCTGTTGTTTTCTTGATTCACAGTCAGCATTGCTGTTTGTTTATTTACGGTTTGTCAAGAGGTCACTTCTGCTTCCAGTCCCTTCACATTTTGTAGTTGAAAGATGCTGAGTTCTGTAGCTGATTGATGTATACTGTCGCAGTGACTGAGGGAGCTCTACACACACTGCAAATTCCAACTGAATTAAAACGACAGACGATGTCAATAACTTACAGCACTTCCCCAAGTGAAACTGACCCAGGGCTAAAGTCTACTGGGTACTGGGAATCATCTCTGACCAATGAACACTGACCTTTGGCATCAAAGCACTGGGTGATCCAGTGTTTCCCGAACACTACGTCCATCCTCTCACCATGGCGACACACAAATAACGTCCTCTTGGGAAGTTGGGACTGGCTGTTGGTCCGCAGCATCTAGAACAGGGGTGACACTGACTGTAATCCTGCTATTGTAATGTTGAAACTAAATGAACATTTTATAACTGAGATATGGATTTCTGAAACTTTTCATACATTTCCTTCTCATTTTAATGTAGTACATAAAGAAATGATAAACACTGTATATAACCCAATATATTAAAGAAAGCATAGTAAACAGTAAGCAATAACAATCTGCATATATAAACTGTATAGATAAACAGATATAGCCACATTTTATGTACAAAAAAAATTACATATTACAGGTGGGAAAGATGATGATGATATGTTATCGTTTTGTAATAATTTTTTTTATCGTAATACACAATCTGCTTTTATGAGCATATCGAGGATATCTTCAGTGCTTAAAGAGCACTGATCAACTGCACGTTTCATCACATACAGAGTAATTAGCCTGGTTTACCTGGAAGAAGTGCAGCACATTTTGAACAGAAATCACTGTACTTTAAGTATGGGTGAGCATTTGAATAGTAGCTTTTAAAGAATCGGTCACTACTGATACATTCTGTCTGTGATCAGGTAAATCACAATAAGCAGTTTATTGTGAAAATGTGTTTAAATATTGTGATATTGTGATTTTTTACTATATCACCCCCTCCCCTTATGCAGATAGTGATATACTATGGCACTGATACTGACCCTCAGTATACCAGTCTGGTGTGGCCACATTCAGTACTATTTCTTAGCTATGGTCAATGTAAAATGTGTAACAGTGAATTATATCCAGCAGCCTCTGCTTAAATTAATTCTTACTTTATATATGTTTTTACTTATAAAATAAATGTCATGTTATCTCGCACACAAAAATTCTTTACAGTAGAAATGCATTAAAAATTACATTTTTATTATCATGGTGATGTTCGTTTCTGCAATTAGCACATCATTAAGGGCTACAAAACAAAACTGATCAATTCTATTACATGTGCAACACAAACATAAATAATCGCATTGTCCGAATGCATGAATGATATGTATATAACAGCCTTACAATGCTGTGTTGCTATTCATATTTCATTATTTTTGTAATGCACAATAATGAGTGCTTTTGTCATGTTGGATGTTTTACATTTGAATACAAGGAAATATTAGTAAGCTATCTGTTTAATTAAGCAACGAAATAAGACAAGAAAAAAAAAAAAAAACAAAAACACAACACACTGTATTGTATTTGCCCATATTGTGCAGTGTGGGTTGTACACTGAAGCCTCTCACCTGCATTGGCTGGCATACAACACTAAGACTAGCGAGGTCCCCTAGGCTGAAGTCATCGAGAAGACGGCCGTCCAGCTGTCCATCAAGAAAAGCCCCCCCTATTGCTCCACCAATATTGGTTGGGGAGGTGCAGTTGAGGAAAGAGTGGGACCTGTCCAAGACATTTTTAGATATTGTGTAAGATAATAAACCTAGACAACAAAACCAACAAAAAGAGCAAAATTAAATAACAGTTTATGGTTTTATTAAAATGTAAAAATGTGAAAACAATGTACAAAAACTTTAATGTTAGTTTTATAAATAATATTTTTTTAGCTTATCTCTGAGTCTCTCTGAGCTTGAGTTTTGTTTTTTTTCAAAAAAAAATTTGCATAGCAAATAATTTCTAAAATTTTATTTGTAACTAATAATCAGTTTACAACACGTGGTTAGTATGGTGGGACACCCCTACCTGCCAGTGAGCTACCACACCATGTAGGAGACTGGGGTTTGATTCCCGGTCTGGGAGACTGTGCTGCACTACACCAATAAGAGTCTTTGGGCAAGACTCCTAACACTACATTGGTCCACCTCTGTAATAAGAGTAATCTTGTAAGTTGCCCTGGATAAGAGGATCAGCTTAATGCCGTAAATTTAAATGTATTTATGGCATTTGATTGATGATCTTATCCGGATCAACTTGAATTATGGTAGGAGAATGCAGAGTTAGGAGTTTTGCCCAAGGACTCTGTGTTACCCACTACACAACTACAACAATCAGTGAAATTAGTGCTAGCCTAGCTTATTACAATGTCTTTTCATAGCTGACTTGCCTATGACTCCATCATGATGCTATTAACAATGGGGCAGCGAGAGATCAGTCAAAATAAATTTGAAAGAAATTATTTATCTTCCCTTTTGCAAAGTATATAATGTACTAGGGAGGGCCAGCATTCTTTCTGGATGATAGATGAGGGAGGTATGTGGATGAAGAGAGGAACACTTCACTTTAAATTTATTACATTGTAATCTGTTGCCGTATTTAGTATTTGGAGGCATCAGGTTTTTTTATGCCACAGAACTAGTACTCGGAGTTTCATCAGCAAAGCCTTTAGTGCAGTTATTGTTAGGAAATGGAAAATGTTATAAATTATAAATTCTTTAGTTCATAAAATTTTCATGGCAGGCAATCAACTGCACTGATTTCCACTGAAGCTCAAAGAGAGAAAGACGCCCAAGAAACCACACCTGAGAGCACTGACTGGACTAGAAGAAAAATGCTCTGTGCTAAATCTGTGATAAGAAACCTGCCAGGCATGCCAGGTTTAATTAATTCTCAAATATGTAAGTATAGTGATGTTTACAGTTATGTAAAGTGCACATTCTTTGAATTCTATGATTTTACTCATTAGTTACCTTAATGCTACAGCCTATTTGAGTATTTGTTGTTGACCATGTGCATCCCTTCAGAGCCACAATTTACCCATCTTCTAATGGCTATGTCCAGCATGATCATGCTGGATCCAATACAACACCTATAGAAGGTGGCCTCCCCTGTCACCAGATCTGAATCCAACAGAACACACACTTGGGATGTGGTAGAAAAGGAGATTCACATTTAACATGCTGCTGAAACATCTGCAGAACTTGCATGATGAAATGAAGTCAACATGGACCAGTGCCTCAAAGGATGTTTGCAACATCTTGTGGAATCAATGCCATGAAGATTTAATGCTGTTTCAAGAGCAAAAGGAGGTCCTACCCGGTATTACTTTGGTCTTCCTAACAGATTACTCAGTGATATACACTGTTGTCACCTAATGTAGTAATCATATTTAAAAGTGCAGCTAAATTTGAAATGTACATATTGTTTTTAAGGAACAAGAATTCTGTGCTCATTCTGAAAAACTGTTAATCAAAGCCTGTAAAATACTGCTACTTAAATGTATATATATTTTTTTACATTGGTTTTGTAGCCACAAAGTCAGAAGATATAAGATACTTACAGAAGTAATCATATTTTGATAGAAGATTACAGGAAAAAAAACCCTAAACAAAAATTTTAAATGATAAGGCCTGGGACTATCCATCCATCTTTATAGATGCTTCTTCCTGGTCAGGGTTGCAGTGTATCCAGAGCCTACCCAGAATTATTGGGCACCAGTCCATCGCAGGGCATCACCCCCTCCCCACCCCACACACTCCAGGGGCAATTTAGCTTGGCTGCTTCACCTACAATATGCTTTTTTGGAAGGCAGAAGCAAATCAGAGCACCCAGAGAAAACCCAAGGACACGGGGAGAACCCCACACAGACAGTGACCCAAGGAAAGACAGAGCTCATAAACCCAGGGCCCTGGAGCAGGCACTGCTCGCACTACGCACTACCTGCAGCATAGGTTTGTTTGGAAAGTGCAGCCAAAAAATGCTTAGCGGAAACAAACAAACAAACAAACAAACAAAAAAAACTTAGTAGGCTCACCCATGAAGGACCCAGGTGTCACACTCGTCGGCTCGACTGACATAGTTCTCAGGCAGCAGGCCAGACAGTCCTGTGCTCATGGAAGTACCGTACACCCAGCCCTCGCTGGCACTGCCTTGCTCCATGGACGACATGAAGATGAAGTCACCTGGAGCCAGCTCCAGCTCATCTTCGTTCTGGGGTATGTAGGGGTACATAACTCGCAGAGTCTTAAAAAAAAAAAGAATAATGAAAAATATTTATTAAATAAAAATATATTTAAAAAAATAAATAAAAATAAAAAAAGACCACACACAAAAGGCCATGCCACCTCAACACTTTTATACAGAAATCTATGGAAACGCACAGCACAATATATACTGTAGAACTGTCAAAGTTTTATTCACATGAACAAACAAGTAATAATATGAATTCCAACGGAGTGGAAATGATTTTCCAGTCAAACCTGGCCTTACTTATGTATTTTCTGCATGTTTAAGTGTGTCCACCTTAAAGGTAAAGGTAAAAAGGTGCACGTATTTGTCACTGTACAGTGTACACTGTACAGCGAAATGTGTCCTCCGCATTTAACCCATCTGGTGTTAGGGGCAGTGAGTACACACACCCAGAGCGGTGGGCAGCCAACTCCAGCGCCCGGGGAGCAGAGAGGGTAAAGGGCCTTGCTCAAGGACCCAACAGTGGCAGCTTGCCACTGGAAGACTTGGAAGACTTGCTTAGTTTTTCCTCAAAGTTCAGAGCATTTTCTGCTTCTCATCATCCAACTCAATCACAAACACACTGAGTGATACTGAGGTCTAGACTCTGGAATGTTTTTGTTATGAGTAAGGATTTCTTCAATCAACTCTACGTTCTTTTAGACCTGCAGTGTTGAGTGGTCTTCTCAGTGAAAGATTTAGATTTTAAGCTTAAAGAAGCGTTAAGTACCGATATGTCTGATGAGGTCATTTTTGTGGCCTACCAGGTCTTGCTTTGTTATGAGTTCCATTTCTGGGCTGGACCGCACTGTGATGAACTCTCTTACAGCTAATTTCCTCAGAAACATCGACTTAAACATCCATGAGCTTCATGTATTTCAGTTTTATGTCAGATGCTCTGACTCTCATAGCATTTTATATGGCTTTTATGACAATGAAGGCACTTCATTACATGTACAGAAGGTGGGGGGGGGAAAGGACAAAAGGCTGTTGGAATGGCAGGAATCTCTTCAATTAAAATCTCTACCCCCTTGTTGTGAAGCTGTACGTGCAGTAGCCGAAGTTGGCCAGCTTTGCAGGCTGGGCTTCTAAACCTTAGTGTAGTGAAGTCTGGAGAGACCGCAGACACACGGAGATATCAAAGTGCTATAAATGCATGGCCTAGCCTGCCAAGGGATGTGGAGCAGACCCCAATTAAACTCCTAAACACTGACCAGAAAGTGCTTCAGCCAAGGCTGTCTGATCTATAGATAGCATCCCGCTGAAATAAAGAGCGCTTTCTCTCCATCAGCCTTTTTCGCTAAGCATAGCATCTGCAAGCAGAAAAAGGTTTCCATTAAACCCTGATAAGGCTTATACCTCGTGATTAGCAAATCGGATGTCCCGTGAGAAGAGAACGGCGAGCCAATCGCAGCCCAGTGACACATCCACGCTTTTGGCCAGCTTTTCTAAGGAGGCGAGGTGATTGGTGGGGAAGTGGTAGGCCAAGGTCACATGAAGCTGCTTCTTATGGGGCTCCACATGGACATCTGAGTAGTTCAGGGGAAGTAAAGCACAAAGAGAGACATTAAGATCTGCTAATTGTTAGCTGCGATTCACATTAGGGCTGCAGAATATGGGCAACACCTCATAAGGCTGATGTAGCTACACTTACAGAAGCACTGCTAAATCACCACATAGTTAGAGGTCATTCCGTTAAAAGGGTCATTGGAGTCTACGACATGCCTTGTAAAACAGGTGTTGTAAATCCACCAGCAATTTCATCATTTACACAATGTATGGGTTCCTGAGTGGAGTAGCTGTCTTAAGCGCTCCCTCTTCGGTCACCAGTGATGCCACAGGTCAAGTCAGCATAATTCTGGGTGAGTAGACTTGCTCTCCCTCTCCCCCAATCACTTAGCGTGATGCTAGCCAACACAGGCATCCGGCGCCTGGATTTCGACTATACTTTCGTCCACTGTATTACATAATCGCCATAATCAACTATTAAAATGTCACACAGGCATACCTGCTTTGGTAGTGGCTTCAGTGGCGAAGTCCGTTGCGAAAGTCTTGAGCACCTCAGCCACCTTCTCATCTACAAAGAGGCCGATAAAGTTGGAGGAGGTGTAGAGCTCCAAGGGGAAAGGGGTGGGGAAGCGGTCTCGCCACTGTCCCACCACCGTCTGCAACGCCTCACACAGAGCCTCCACCTTTGCATCTGCACACTGCACATACAGGGGAACACACACATACATACAAAGAGACTATGACCAACGTCCAACAGAATATATTCGCAATAAACAAAACAACTGTGTCATCATCTGACTGGCAAAGGGTTTCATATATGCATTGAATAGCCTGCAATCCATTTGTAACATCACATTTTGAATATTTATAGTGGTCCGTTTATATCACAGGTCATAGTGTTTTAACAAACCTACATTGATAGACGTGCTGATAGACAACACTAAACTACTTCCATTAGATAAGATAATCATTTATTAGTCCCACAGTGGGGAAATTTTCAATTTCTCAATTTGATACCAGACTTTAAAGAGCTGTATGATAAGTACTTTATTATTGTAAAATTATGTAAAAATATTTGTTCATTTTTGACCAGATTTCATGACCGGCATGTTTCCAAACAAAAACTATGTCTCTTCAGGTAGCAAATTTACAGGAATATATATTTTTTTGCATTTTAATACTAATTAATACAGTATAACAGGATTTTACCTGTTATTTTACCAATAAAACATGTGATGATCCTGTAATTCTTGTAATAGGGATAATAGCATCTAAACAATCCTACGTGGGGCTCGCATTGCTGTGTAGTCATATTGGTGTAAAATCCTGTAATACTACCGCCTTCATCCACTTGGTCACAGTATCTGTATCCCTCAACTCATCAAATTCACATGTGCCACAGGGGAGGCTGAGGCTCAATGCTCGATTTGTCTTCAATGCAGTGAATTATTGTCAATTTTTAAAAAAACATTACAAAAAATACCAATTCTCCATAGTGCTGCTTTACGTGATTCTGGAGCATTTCAGAAATGCATGGTTAGGATGTGTAGTGACTATATATGCTGCAGTAACTAAAAGGCTCATGTTCACATGGTTGGACACTGCTGTAAATAACACTCGGTATAGCTCTTTTGATGCTGACCATGAAGAACTGGCAGAGGGTGATGTGGGGGAAGATATTGTGAGCTTTATTCTTGCCACACATGGCCCGACTCTGTTGCCAGAAGTGAGAGAGCTGGTGGAGCAGGGGTCCGCTTGGCCGCAGGTACAGCACATATTCCCGCGGCAAGGGGTCATCCAGAAACGGGTCATCCACGTGGGAGAATAACCTGGAGGTGGAGATGGAAAGAAATTAACGGAATTTGCTTTGTTACACTGGAGTAGTAGACTGTGAAAAGCATTAGCTTGATTGGATGGTAACTAGTTAGCTAGTGGGATTGGCAAAGGACACAGCTAGTTACATTATTAGTATATCAGTGTCAGAAGTAAGGTTGGATGGTATCCTTTTTCCACACCGTCTCATAGTCTTACTGAGGGCTGTAAGCTGTGCAAGCAGCACAAATGGTTCTACATTTAGCTATGTGACTTCTGTACCACCCACCTCAAGCTGCCTTATTTTAAAACTGAGAAATTATCAATTACAAAGTTCAGTCTGACAACTGCAAATGTTAAACTGCTCTGAATCAGAAGGGAGAAAGTGGGCATTAGCTCCATTAGCAGGATAACAGTCTGCTCACTCCAGAAAAAAAAAAATCAAGTCTGTCTGACAAAGCCCACTTCTAAACGTTTAGACGAGAATGACTCCGACCGAGCGTCTGCTGTTGAAAGGACAGAAAGCTTGGTTTTGGATCTGTAGCCCACTTGCCAAACTAGCTCCATCGTGTATCAGACAGCTCAACTCAGCTGTTGTTGATTAACTGCTTGCACTTAGCTTAGCTATAAGCCAGTATGCTAAACACCAGAGGCACAGTTCAGGTTCCAAATCACACACATTTAAAGGATTAAATGCACATTAAACTGCATCAGATGGGTGATTTCACCAATGGTTTGATTTTTAATCAGAATCAGAATCTTTCCTTAGTGCATCCCCAGTTACTTTAAAATTACACTTACAAATGATTGTTGTTGGGTTTTTTTTTGTTGGTTTTTTTTAAAGAAATATCACAATGAAGTTGGTTACTGATGTTCTTACAAGTAGTATGTAGACAAAAAATATATATATACATTTTGAACTGATCTACTTGCATATGCTCAAACATGCAAACCTTGGACTCTGTGAATTTCGCAAAACAGATGACTGAAATTATTAAAAAGTGTTTCTCAGGTTAACAGGTGTTGAGATAACAGGCATACTTCAGACCTTTAGCAAATCAGGAGCAGACCAAAGGGGAAAGCCATACAGCGACCACCACCATCACAACCATCTCCTCCCAAACTGTTAGAAGCTGAAAGTGAACTGATCTGCTGCTAACTACAAAGCAAACCCCTAGAAGGTATCAATAAAGCTTCACTGTTGTGCCGATATCCCTTAAAACCTCGGACTCATTTCGTGAATTTTGCAAAAAAGATGACTGAAATTATTAAAAAGTGTTACTGAGGTTACTACCATAGATTTTGTTTTGAGCAATAATGTAAGACATTCTTCTGCAATGATCCTTCAGAAAAAGGTTAGGAATCAACTTGCATTTATACATTTATTACATTTATATTTCATGAAGGCAAGTATTCTAGAAATTGAGGGTTAAATTCTAATAATTGTAGAGAAAAGTGAATTTTGAGGGACAACAACATTAAGAATCAGCCTCAGAACAGCATTATCCAGTGAGATCTGAAAAACATGCCGGAAATGCTGTTATTATGACCAAAGAAATAAACATGTCTGGACACTGATGTGACAGAGCTAAACTCCATGAAGTTCCAAACATTTGGAAAATACAGTTAATTTTGAGTGGGCAAAAAAGAACAACCTAAAAGTCTTAAATAAACATGTATCTCACAGGTTGTCAGTAATAAGGTTTACAGTTTACAAAAGAAGACATGTTAAATATGGCCCAAAAATTATTTCTGCCAGTAGTGTCATCCCTTAAAATCACTATTATGTGTGTATAAACTAACCACAGTTAACTGGCCAACTAACCATAATCAATTTTTTTTTTTTTTTAAATCAATGCAAATGTTAAGCGATGACTTATTTTGCTCATGAAAACAACCAGCTGGATATTGGCAGGTAAGAGAATAGTGCTGAGCAATTCTACTAAACACTACTACCATCAGCCATAATCCTAAATGCTTTAGTGCACAGCAATGGCTTTCCTTCTTGGGCAGCCTGAGGGCCATCACCTGTCTTTTAATTGTAATTTATTAGAAGACTATTAACCCTTTTGCCAACAGAGGGCAGTGACGAGTCAGAAATGCACTGTGAGTCATCTGCAGATTCCAGCTTTTCTGATTGTTGCAAAGACCTCCAGATCCAGACCAGTTTTGTCCTGGAAATTAGTGAATGGAATCAGGAAGTAGTGTCCAGAAACTGCTTGAATGACCTCTACCTCACATTCAGTACCAGCAGAAATGCATTCCGACAGATCTTGCCCTCTAATTAGCACAAGGTACTGTCAGCTACTTGCTAGCAAAATGAACGTTTCTGACCATGTTATCTGCATGGGTTCACCACCTAACAGCGGTTCTGAAAGGGAAGCCGGCCTATTTTTTTGTGTACTAAGGTTTGTATTTAGTCAACCGACAGGAAATCAATGCTTAATTATTCAGTTTGGATGGAGTGCTGAGAGTGAGTGTGTGCAGAATACAGTACAGTACCATGATGAACTTCCATTGACACAGAAGGACAAAGGACATGGCCCTAAGAGACTCACAAAACCAACTGCCAAGCAGCCATGTTCAATTATAATTGTGGATGTGTGTGTGTGTGTGTGCGCGTCGGTGATTACTCACCAATCACAGGCCGCCTGTACATTTCGGCCGCCGGTCGAAACCAGTGCTTTCAGCCTGAGAGAGGGAGAGAGAGGCAGAGAGATCAGTTCCATCCTGGTCACAAAAATCAATAGTCTCTTTTTCCGGAGGATGTTTATCAGAACACGAGTGCTCGGGAGTTTGTTGAGATAACAGGCATACTTCAGTTCTTTAGCAAATCAGGAGCAGACCAAAGGGGAAAGCCATACAGTGACCACCACCATCACAACCATCTCCTCCCAAACTGTTAGGAGCTGAAAGTGAACTGATCTGCTGCTAACTGCAAAGCAAACCCCTAGAAGGTATCAATAAAGCTTCACTGTAGTGCCGGCCAGTATGGATTTACAATATTAATATTGAATACACAATCTTTTTTTAATGTTCCGGTTTCGTGGCATCAGACGAAGTTACTATCAGCACTAATAAACCCATAAATGAAGCCAGGCTTCATCATTGGACCTTATTCACCAACTGTTCCCTGAGAAGAAATTTATTTTCACAAGGATTCAGACTTTCACCAGTGTTTTCTTATGTAGGATTTGTTTGACTGGGCTATTTAGTTGTCCTGCATCTCCTGCAGACTCCACAGCTAGAGCAGGTTTCCAGAATGGAAACTTAGTATTTACCTCATTTGTAAACACCTTTCAATAGAGTTCAGAAGAGAGAACTCAGCAAATGACATGCATCGGTGTTAACGTCACGTCGTGGTTATAATGACAACACAAAGCATAATAATAATATTTTTGATATCACACAATGTTAATTAGCTATGAAATATCACAATATTATCACGGCATACTGTTATAGAGGCTACATTAGTGGTGGGCAATATGACTAATATGAATATTTCTGCACTACTGTGATAAACAATGTGTTATTCTGAGCATGTCATGGATATTATCAATACTTAATAAACACTGACAACTGCTTGTTTTTTACAAACACCACAGTTAGTCCAGTTTAACGGATTAAAGTCTTTACATAAATTGAACACGTTGCATACTTTTTAATCTTTTAATAATTAATACAAATAATTAATCTTTTGATGAATCTGGAATTATTATATATTTTTTTTTTTACACAATTTTATATGTAGAACTCTATTTTTAACCCCTTTTCAAACTTACATCTGCATGTACTGATTATTAATAATTTCACTTATATTTTATTGTTATTCATATATTATTTGCTAATTATTTATGGCTAGCGTTGGCTGATGTGACCTTAAATTAACATGATTATTAACTTAAGATCTCCTCCTTAGATTTTAAGCATATGATGGTGTTCTTAAACAATATACTGAATTGAAACCCCTGTATCGAGATATGCATCCTACTGCCAGGTTCTTGCCAATACACCACAGCAGTAGCTTGTAACACATTTTGAAAAGGTTCACTTTTACGGTCTAAAAAAGGGACAGTACTAAATGGAAAACAAATATTGAGCAATACCTTCTACTTTTTTAGTGACTCACTCATGATTTCTAATGGTTTCCTCCACATTCTGAGTTGAAAGCACATTTAATGCTCATCTGAAGCGAACCACAAGTGAGCCCACCCGCCACAGCTCCAACATAATCAACAGCCCGTTACCTGACACTCAACGTACACTCCACTGACATCAACCCACACTCACACACACACTGCATCAATAGCCCTGTCACACACAGTCAGTACCCACACGGCTCATGCATGCTCATGCCAGAGTGGGGTTGGGGGAAGGGTCTTTCACTAACCTACTTGCAGTTAATATGGTTTATCACATCCCCTGCCACAAACGCACAGCAGGACAAAACAGATGCACAATAGGTGTTACACAGTACATTGTGGGGAAACACCACATTCATATCAAAGCCATTTCGAAGTTGGACAACCAAAGAAAAATTAAGCACCACAAGTCTACATAGGATTTAATGCATCGCTACTGCTGCAAGAAACAGCTTCAACCTCTGGGGAAATAACCGTTTAAAATCCAAAGGACAATTAATGTTTGCCTTCTATGAACATTCAGATAAACGGATGTTATTTTTATTTCAGCATTTACTGAGGTAATTTCTTGATTACATATTTTTTGCTGTTTCTTCGCAAAAAAATGTAAAAAGAATTTGAATGCATAAATGAAGCAACAGGATTATTAATGTTAACACGACTCCTACAACACAACTGAATAAATCGGCGCCCTCATGCAAAAGCCTTGTATCTCCTAAGGAAAACGCTGAATTATTATTATTTTTTTTTTAAGTATTAAGCACACAATGTAAAGAACAACTACCAGATACATCGTTTGTCAAGGTGAAGAACTGCAAAAATGGGGAGGTTTGCGTGTGACCACGATGGTATGTAACCTCTCAATCACAACACCTAATGGTAATCTTATGAGATTAAACCAACAAACTGTGTTGCTGTGTACATCTACTTAAAGCAGCTTTATTCCAAGAATTGGCATTTCTTGCTCCTGGGCTCCCCCTACAGTTGAGAAGCACAAGCCATGTTTTGCACCACCTCTCAAGGAGTTACACATGCATTTCTAGACAGGCTGGGAGATACAGAACCGTCACTGAATGTGGACTGAGGCGGTAGAGTAAAATTACAGACTTGTATTAATTACAAAGGTTTACGCAGTTCTTGGGAGAGCTGCCCTGCCCGCTTTACTTAAGTCACATAGTGCAGTTTCTGGTGTGCTGAGCCTGGAGTAGCAACGAAAGACATGTTAGTCTCTCTATTACAGTCAATAAAGCATCAACGATTCTTAAGCTGCTATTTTAAGGAAAAACACTACATAATGTTGCTTTAACTAAAATTAGTGTTTGTCTGAAAGAAAAAAAAAATAAGCCACTAACAAGCAACCGTGTTTAATTATTAGCACAATTCTGTATACAAAGAAGAAGATCCCTTTATCCGAAACACTGTGTGCTTTGAGTTTTGAGTGTACAGTGTGTGTTTGAGTGTACAGTGTGGGAAAGCAGTCACATTCAGCCGGAGGTAAAAGAAGGGTTGACAAAAAGGAAATGTGTCATAGAACGGAGTTATCTTTAACAGGGTCTGTCATGAAAAAGGCTCCAACGGCCTTCACTGTGGAGGTCTTCATCGCTCCCTGTCTGACTGACTGTCTGTCTGTCTGTCTCAGTGCTCATATCCCAGCAGGGTTTCCTAAAGGACCTACAGAGAACTGATGGGATAAATATGGCCCAAATTAGAGTCACATATGCATAAAAAAAAGAAAGAGACATGCACACACTCACACACTCACTCTTCTCTGAAAGTATTAGAATTGCAAGCCTGATTCTCTTGTGTTTGCTGTATATTCATCACCTTTGGATCTCAAATGATGAAAATACATAATTTGAGTACATATTCATACACAATACATACACAAAATACATCATACATCAAAAAACAAAAGATGAAAATGGGGATAGGTCCGTCATGATAAATATTTTTTGGATGATAAAACTAAAGTGTAAGGAGACTAAGGAAACTTGTGTTTGGTAGATTATTTTTGTTTTAACAACGCTTCCAGGCAATAAATCTTATATCATTGGAAAGCCTGTTAACTTTCCTTTTAAATGGTGCCACATTTGTAAGAAACATGCATTTGCGGGACGAGCAGCAGAGAGAAAGCTTACAAACCTGTTAACTTCATTCAGACCAGAGTAAAGACAAGAAGAAATATGATAAAACACTTTTCAAAAATCACCAAAAATACACTCCTCAGCTCTCAGAGAACGGTATAGGGTGGTCTCAATATTCTAATGAAGGTGTGTGACTGACAGCCCTCCATCACTGCCAAACAAATTTGTTTACAATACCATGGCACGGCACACGGCCCTGAGAGAGAGAAGTGGGGTTTTTCAGCTTTTTACTTTGAACTGCGGTTATGATTTTACAGATACAGAGTTACCAGCCCTTAACTGAGACACACATCATAACTATTAACTGGCACTTGCTTTGAGCTTTGACATCAACTTTTAGAACTTTCTTGGCGTCCAAAGACGTTTTTATAGTACAGATTTTTTTATAGTACAGGTTTTACATTTACAGAATATTTCTTTCCTAAAAAGCCACATATAACAAGGGTGAGCTGCTTCAAAAACTGCTTATAGAAAACCACAGGGTAAACCTCTTATACTTTCTCTTTCTTTCTCCCTCCCTCTCTCTCTCTCTCTCTCTCTCTCATGCACTCGCACCTCTAACCTACCCCTCAAGCCCTGCCTGAACCCATAATTGCAGGGAAAAGGCCATAAAAATATGAATTACAGTTCAGCATGTGAATGTGAAACTGCACAGACTAATTGCCTGTAATATTCTCCTGTGAAAGATAATTGTACTTGTCTTTAAACTATAATTGCACGTAATACAATACAAGGTTCTGCTGAAGGCCCTGTGCCATTTTTCTCACCCGCCAGCTGACATGGAGAGGGCTTTTTTCCCTTCTCACTGAGAGCGAGAACCAACTGATGAAATTACAGCCTTAATCTAATTAGTGTCTTTTTATAAAAGCCCTGAAAATCACACAGCCTCATCAGCACCCTGGAGAGAGAGTGATGTGCTTAGCTGAAGACTACATAATGGAATCAGTGCAAAAACTACATTACCCATAAAGCACCATAAGCCTATGCTTAGTGCCTATGCTTTTGGTTCTGTTTCAGCAGCTTGTTTAAAGGCCACACACTGAAGTTTAGTACCTTCTTACGCAGAGACAAGTACCTGAACATGAAATTGCTGCAGAAGCACTTTTTGTATCTAACTTGGCATTTTTTTTACTGCTCTGAAATGTGAATTTTAAACGCCAGTTAAAGCTTTTTGGTGAAGCTTAGCAAGAACACACTTCACTACTTGCAGAAACTTTTCAAATGTGCAGTTACACAACCAGTAAATGCTGTTCTTACAAGCGAATTAGTTCTTATTTGGGATAAGATATGGAAAATGTACGACCTATAAAAAGTGGAACACTATAAATATCAGTTCATAGCTGATCATTTATAATATAATTTATAGCCATCTACCAAATATTTAAGTCAGAGTTGGTATCGGTACTCTGAATCTACAGATCCTTCAATCTGGTATTAGTATCGGAAAGGAAAAAGTGGTATTGGTGTGTCCCTAATAATAAAAAAATCAAAAAATGAGGATGGCATTATGCTCATTATAAAGTGCAGATGTGCAAAATGAGCAAAAGTGTTCGTGCAGTCCAATGTTGCAGTGCACAATAGAATATTGAGCAGCTAATAAAGCTAAGCTAATATTATAGAAATGATAGAATAGAAGTATAAGCTAAAGTAGAATGGGTTGTTCTACTGTAACAGTAGTGCTGCATGTGGGGCAACGTGGACCAGAAATGCTTACTTTAATAGGAAGAGACAATGTTTCACCATCACGCAAAGCAACCACCTAAAGATAACATGGCATGATACCACCTTTTTTCTTTTCTCTGAAACGGACATTGACTAATCAACAGATGCTAAGCTGGTGTTTCTCATTAAAAGAGCGATACTAAGCTATAAACATAGCTACACTTCACCTAAGATAAGCATTTAAAAACAGAACTTGCTCAAATTGCTCCATCACTCGACTACCCTACAGGAAGACACACAGCTACCACCATGACCTCACACAGTGTGAGCTATTTCAGGCTTAATTTGTTGCAGGACTGGATCAGGTTCATTCTTCAGATGTTTGCTTTTCAAATATCAGCCCGATGCGGACACCCATCAATACCCATACGCTATTCTAACCAATGACTCATCAAGGGCAGACGATTGTTAGAAATGATGCTACAGCAAAAGCAGACCTGTATGAAACTGTATGGAAACTTTTAACTTTTGCTTTTAACAAAAAGTTAAAAATGAAAACGTTGTGACAATCACACACTTTTTTTTCCCCCAAACCCAACAATTAGGTCTACACATCATGTCATGCAGAGCAAGCGACCCTAGCTTCTAAAGACTAGCCAGCATTTACCTAGATCAAATTGTAACCAAGTAAAAAAATAAGGATGGATCGATCAATGTTTTTGGGGTGGCGACAAGCCAATCACTGATACAACCACATGTTAAATATTTGTTGAACTCCGAGCACCAGCTTTGAGAGGCTGTGCAGAACCGCACTGCGTAGCTCAGAGTGTTGTTCGTTTGTGCTAGCTCTGCTGTGTTCCAGACGCTCACTGTACAAGGCCGAGTGATGGGCTCATGCAGACCTGCAGCAATTCGCAAAATATGGATCATATGATCTGGACAGCTCTCTGGATCGGCCAATCGTATAACTAAGATGATACATGGGTGATTGAACGTGCCCTTACTAATTATTACTAATAGTGATAATTTTTCTCTAATTTCTCTAAAGTCACAGATAAAAGGAAGTAAGCATGTTATAAAATTATGAATAAATTCCAAGACAATTTGTAATAATATATTCAAATCTATTTCTCATGACAAAGGAATTGTAGTACATAAAATGGTCAAAGACAGGCGATTCATGTTTATAGTCCAATAGCTCCAGTGCAAAACTACAAAACGCCCTGCCTCACCGACTACATCTGAGGGTGGGGGATTTCTCAATGAACTATCACTTTAAAATGCTAAGGCCTACAAGGCAGGATAGAGGAAAACTGATGTCCAGAATGCTGTCCAAAACAATACCACACCCAAGTTCCTGAACTACAGTACCCAGAATTCCATAAGCAGAAACAGAAATCTTATCTCCCACCAAGGGACTGAGCCTGGATCCGCTGCTTCGGTTACTGGGCCAGTATTTCAAAGTGAGTCTCCTAATAATCTGGGCTGGTAATATGAGCTTTAATGGCAATAAAAGAGATGGAAGAGCAGGAGTTGAACACCAGCCTCTACGAAGCTTTACTAAATGTGGAGCTGAAGGCACTCAGAGCCTGGGAGGAGCCCAGAGACGCAAGTTATGCAAAGAACAAAGGACTTTTTGGTGAAGCTTAGCAAGAACACACTTCACTACTTGCAGAAACTTTTCAAATGTGCAGTTACACAACCAGTAAATGCTGTTCTTACAAGTGTAATTATTTCTTATTTGGAATAAGATATGGAAAATGTACGACCTATAAAAAGTGGAACACTATAAAAATCAGTTCATAGCTGATCATTTATAACATAATTTATAGCCAACTACCAAATATTTAAGTCAGAGTTGGTATCGGTACTCTGAATCTACAGATCCTTCAATCTGGTTTTAGTATCGGAAAGGAAAAAGTGGTATTGGTGCGTCCCTAATAATAAAAAATTTAAAAAATGAGGATGGCATTATGCTGATTATAAAGTGCAGATGTGCAAAAGTGTTCGTGCAGTCCAATGTTGCAGTGCACAATAGAATACTGAGCAGCTAATAAAGCTAAGCTAATATTATAGAAATGATAGAATAGAAGTATAAGCTAAAGTAGAATGGGTTGTTCTACTGTAACAGTAGCGCTGCATGTGGGGCAACGTAGACCAGAAATGCTTACTTTAATAGGAAGAGACGATGTTTCACCATCACGCAAAGCAACCAACTAAAGATAACATGGCATGATACCACCTTTTTTCTTTTCTCTGAAACGGACATTGACTAATCAACAGATTCGACAAGCTTCGGTTACTGGGCCAGTATTTCAAAGTGAGTCTCCTAATAATCTGGGCTGGTAATATGAGTTTTAATGGCAATAAAAGAGATGGAAGAGCAGGAGTTGAACACCAGCCTCTACCAAGCTTTACTAAATGTGGAGCTGAAGGCACTCAGAGCCTGGGAGGAGCCCAGAGATGCAAGTTATGCAAAGAACAAAGGACAGGAAACCTTTTGTGATCAGAAGAATTCACCACCTTCCCTCTTAATGTCACACACACACACACACACACACAAATGTACAGACAATACGTCTATACAGAGACATACACACACAAAACCCTCCATTCTACTAGTCTCTGCTCAATAGGTCAACTTCATGAACAGTGAGATATGAACAGAAAGTATAAAATAGGTTGTACAGCTCTGTTACGCAAAAACCTTGTACCTCAAATCGCAAAAGTAGGTGAAAACTTAAAAGTAAAAATATTTTATTTCAAGTCACTTTGGAACATTTTTATTGGTCCACCAATAAAATCTATTTACAATCTATTTTTTTTAAATCTGTTTTTAAACACATTTAAATCATATATTTATTTATTTATTGATTATTTAAGACACTCAAGTATAACATTACATTACAGATTCTAATATTATGTGATATTATTCAATAATTTCATTTAAATGTAACTTCTGAATAAACTTAGAACTCTTAAGGTGCTCTGAAAATACAAACATAAGGTACACTATATGGGCAAAAGTATTTGGACATCTGCTTTTGCATTGTTTCTTCTGAAATGAAAGGTATTTATAAAAATAAAAAAAAGGGAAGGCTTCCACTAGATTTGGGAGCACTGCTGAGAGGATTTGATTCTATTCAGCGACAGGAGCGTTAGTGAGGTCATGATGTTGTATTGTTGCCTGATCCCTACCCTACCTCACCCCAAATGCATTGAATGGTCAACATCACTCCAGAGAACACAGTTCCACATGGGTTCCAACAGGTTCATGTTTGACTAGACAAGCTGTGTGTGTATTTGTGTGCACATGATCCTGATATCGGTTTTGTATGGCCTCTATTCAATACCCAGTGCTCTGTGTGCGTTCGTGTGTGTGTGTGTGTGTGTGTGTGTGTGTGTGTGTGTGTGTTTCATGGGGTCAGAGTTCGAGAGGAGAACTCGATGGCTCTATATTTAGTCAGAGAGGACAGCCAGTACGCCCACTCACCCTCAGGCCCCGTACACCACACTGCCACAGTGCATGCTGGGATGGGAAAGCCCCCGAAACATGGCCATATGGCCATTCATGTACACACACAAAAACACATGCGCACATTCAAATTAACCCCCAATGACCACACACACACACTTTAACTTGGACTAATACACATATATGCAGCTTTTATGCACACACACACACACACACACACACACACACACACACACACACACACACACACACACACACACACACACACACACACACAACATAGCCATATG
The DNA here is from genome assembly GCF_030463535.1 of Salminus brasiliensis. Classification (NCBI taxonomy): domain Eukaryota; kingdom Metazoa; phylum Chordata; class Actinopteri; order Characiformes; family Bryconidae; genus Salminus; species Salminus brasiliensis. Next base: position 13,259,225 of record NC_132878.1, read on the forward strand.
GTCAACTCTGACATATTTTGCATTCCCATATCAACACATGTTTCATCTTTGTCCTCACACACACACACACACACCAGAGCCTTCTTCTCAGCACACAGGCATGGCATCACTATAATAAAGGAATAATAAAAGTATAGAGATAAAATAAAATTCTATATACTATTTTCCACTAGCATCTGCTGTAAATCATGCAAAATTTCAAATCACAATGATCTGATTCAATTACAATCATTTTAGAAATAAAAATATATAATAAAAAAAACTCAATTCTAATAATCTTCTATCCTATGACTTTTTGTTGTTATTGTTTTAATAAGATATAGTAAACACACACTTAGCCTCTGTAGCTAATGGAACACAAAACACTAAATTCTAAGAAAAAAAAAATGCATTTTGACTCCAAATCCAAATTGAGATGGCCTGTGAAAAAGTTTGGGCGGAAATAACAGCAGAGATCACACAAAGACAATTCTGCCTATGCCACTGGCTGCAACACAACCCCAATGCATGACGGATCCGTCACCACTGTTTCACAGTTGGCAGGGTTTTGTTTTCATAAAATGCAGTTTCTTTTTCTGACTGTGGCCAAAGAGTCAGTTTGACTTCCTCAGTCCTCAGCACTCGATTCCAAAACTCTTCTGGTTCTCTAGATGTTCTTTAGCATACTTTTAACTACTTCTAACTCACCCTTTACGTTTCCTACTTGTGACTCTACCAAGAAGAATATGTTCGTAAAAGCAACACAAATGCTGGCGCCCCAAAGTGTTAGAGGCACTATGTTAAGCAGGACAGCTCTCTCACTGACTCAACCCTGATGTGCTAAGACACCGCTCAGTCGTCTGCAGAGTCTGTAGTGTAAAACAGTGCTAGAGTGTAATATTTAGCACTTGTTGCTGTTAGATACGGTTACACGCTGCATGTTCCTCTCTTCCCCCGCAAACTCCTCAGACTGCACGCCCTACTCCAACATCCTCAACTCGTAACATGCGTTTTTCAAATAGGGCAGAAGGCACACAAGACCGAAGACAAGCACGGGGAAAAAATATGAACACCAAAATGAACACCGCTGAACACATGATTTTTTTTTTTCTGTATAAAACTACAGAGAAAATATGAGGCTCTTCTGGTTCCAGCTTCTCTAAAGGAGAACTGAAAGAGCTCTGAATTGTTAGCCATACTGCAATACCAAAAATAAAACAAATGTTAAATAAAGGGGCACCTTATGTCAATGCATTTTCACCCCTCCACCCCACTGACTCATCACAAGGACTTTCCCCCCACTCACACGGAAAACAAGATGTATTTCCTCAGCACAAAAAACATTTTCACAAATCAACAGCCCCTACAATGCCCAATCACGTGCCTCTGACTGTGTGGTGAACAACAGTGCATCATGTTGTTCAGTCACACACACCTTGCAGTCAGCTCCATAAGTATCTGGACTCTCTGCGCATCTATGTGGTGTATTTACAATACAACAACAACAACAACAACAACAACAACAACAGCCCTTTTAGGAATTACTACCTATTACTACACAAACGTGTCACTGTCCTAATACTTTTAGACCTGCCTGTATATCACGTAAACTTAAATACTCCTAGACAGTAAACCAGTTAGACACCAAATAGTATTTAATATTCTGTCTAATATAATAGCTTATATTTTATTATATAATGATAAATTTGGTTATTGTAAGACACAATATGCTTTCTTAAGCATATTGAGGACATCAGCAGATGTTGAATAAAAATCACTGTATTCACTATGAGAGACTATCAGAATAGTAGTTTTTGAGAACCTGTCGGTATTGATGTATTTAATCTGTGATTACATGTATTGTGATTAATTCGTGTATCAGAAAAAATGTTTTTAAATATCATGTATGTATTTTTACCATAATCGCCCAGCCCTATATAACATACCATAATTTAGAGGAATATACTGCAATTACCTATTAATAGTATTTTTTCAGCTGACATTAGGTTTTAATTTCACTTATCGTTCAGGATTACTGTAAACTCAAAGCTATAAAACTCGGCACATTAGATTTTTTTTATTTATAATTTTATCTGCAGACAGATTGTATAATACAAATGATTTGTAAATACAAATCAAGTGTTGATCTCCCCAATATTGACTGATGGACAGGTGCAGTTGCTGATGAGCTGAGAAATACAGAATTAGCACCTGAAGAGAATTGCCTCCCTACAACATAAATGAATGAATGAATGAATGAATAAATAAAAGCAAAGCAATTCTGAAAATTGGGTCTAGTGCAGCTTCACCCTTAGTTCCATAGTGCAGTAGCAGTGCAATAGCAGACTTGGAAGAAGCAATGACAGAGATGCCATTCCCCCCAATTACAGCCAGTAGAGGGTCAACTCATTGGAGCAGAGTTAAGGTAAAATTGCTACACAAATGTAGATGTAAAGTTAAATAATAATGAAAAAAAAGTGCATACAGCAGCCCGACATTATGCGTCAACAATTACAATAAGCCGAAACATATGCAGCTCCATCTATATATTTGTTGGTTTTTAAAAGCTTCAAAAAGGCTCAAAGTTTTTGACTATGTTAACATGATCGAAATAATCACTGAAACTCATAGCAATGTATTCCAATTAGGAAAAGGAAGAATACAGTCGAATCTTCATACTGAACAGCCAAATCCGATTCCACTGAGTCAGCCCAACTTATTAGTGCCATGGCCATGGAATTAATGAGCAATAACAAGCTCTGTATTGACAGCTCCTAATTAGGGGATTTACAGGGCAGCTCTACAAAGCTTAAAAAAAAAAGTGTGTGTGTGGCCTTGAGGAAGAAGGAAACAGTGAGAGATTATACATCACTCTTCGAGGCTGAGAACACAGCCTCACACCCCAACCCACCACCCACACACACCAAGGAGATATTTCCACTATGCGCGCACACACACACACACACACACACACACACACACACACACACACACACACACACACACACACTTATCAGAGACATCTCTACTATAAGCACACATACCATAAATACATCAAACACATCTACACAGACACAACACATGTGCATTTTGCACATTGTGTACATCTGCAATTACACACACTCGAAGACGTCGCCGCTATAAGTATACCTACAGCTACATTTACACACCACACACACACACACACACAGAACAATGCTTTCTTCACAGGAGGGCTGTGCATTGGCAAGAGCGTGGCAATACGATGCACATCGTGACACAGGGGTTACTATTCAGTAAATTGAGAATATGTTCGATATATTGAGAAATCAAACTGGACAAAAGTAAAGGGACACCACGCTCCTTCACAATTTCTTCTGAAAGCAAGGGTATTAAGCGAGTTTATTCTGCTTTTGCTGGCACTACTGTCCAGGGAAGACTTTCTATTAGATTTGGGTGAGGACTGCTGTGAGGATTTGATAGAGCTCAGCGACAAGAGTGTTAGTGAGGTTATGATGTTGGATGATTACCACCCCACATCATCCCCACCTCATCCCAAACGTTTTGAATGGAGCACCATCATTCCAGAGAACAGAGTTCCACTGCTCCACAGCTCAGTGCTAAAGGGCTTTATACCCCTCTAGGCTACATCTGGTATTAGCCAGCAGCTTCAGCTTTATCTGCTATAGAGTCCTATTGTATCGGTATTATGTCTCTACAGGGACTAGACAAGCTGCATGTGTGCGAATGTGCACATCTGTGTCAGCAATGGGCGCAGCTTGAAGTAGCTGAATGCATTCATTAGAAGGGGTGTCCACAAACATCTGGACATGTAGTGTTCAGGGTTTAAAACACAGCACAAACACAGCACAAACACAGCACACACACACACACACACACATATACATATATATATATATATATATATATATATATATATATATATATATATATATACACATACATATACACACATATATATATATATATATACATACATATACATATATATACATATACATATATATACACACACACACACACACACACACACACACATAATTCTTACACACACAAACATGCAATACAGACACACCCCAGGACATTATTGGACGTAGACTGTAGGATGTTAACATGTGCAACAAATGTAAAACGCTGGTGAGCTCAGAAACACACACACACACACACACACACACACACACACACACACACACACACACACACACACACACACACACACACACAGTCCCAATCTAATTTTAATTCAAAGCGTACACAAGCGTCTCCTTCAACCTATGTGTGTTTATTGTGTTACAGTCCCTCTCCCCCTCCCTTCCTCTCCAGTTAGAAGTCCATGCAGGAACTCAATGATTTATTTATAAACTGTATTTCCTGCCCTGCCGTTGGGAGGGAAAAGGCTGGACTTGGGTGTGTGTGTGTGTGTGTGTTTCTCCTACAGCGATATACAGATGCAACTAAACAGCAGTTGTTTTGCACTGCTTTCAAAGTGAGAAAAAAGGGGGGTGGCACACACAGATCTTGTGGTTAGGTCACTTTAAAGAGAACAGGGGGTTCCTTTTTCCACAGCTGACCACACAAGTTGTGTGTGTGTGTGTGTGTGTGTGTGTGTGTGTGTGTGTGTGTGTGTGTGTGTGCATGCCTCACTTCAGCCTGTCCGAACTCTGTCAAACTCTATGAGGAACTTGCTTCCTGTTTATAGCCCAATAAGTTAGTGCGCACACACAAACAAATCTCTAGCAAAATGTCACCATGACACTAAATAAATGACTCTGCACTGCCAATACTGAACTGCTATGAGAAATTAAACCAGTCAATCTGTGTGTGTGTTTAGTCTAATGAAGTTGGAGTCCCAGAGTCACTCTGTAAAAAAGAACTGCAGTAATTCCATTTACGGTGTAATTACTACATTATAGTAATATTTTAACCTCAGTCTAATACTCCTTCCCTTTAGAATATTATGACCACCAACTGTGCCCCTTAGATCAGCTCCACTTACCATATAGGATCACTGTGTAGTTCTATAATTACAGACTGTAGACCATCTGTTTCTCTGTATACTTACTGTTAGTATCCTTTCACTCTGTTTTCAATTGTCAGGACCCCACAGGACCACCACAGAGCAGGTATTATTTGGGTGGTGCATCATTCTCAGAACTGTAGTGACACTGACGTGGTGGAGGAGATGGTGTCTGCTGTGCTGGTACGAGTGGATAAGACACAGCAGTGCTGCTGGAGTTTTTAAACACCTCAGCATCACTGCTGAACTGAGAATAGTCCACCAACCAGAAAAACCCAGCCAGCAGCGTCCTGTGGGCAGCAGCCTGTGAGCACTGATGAAAGACTAGAGGATAACCAACACAAACAGATGAGCTTCTGTCCGATTTTGCATCTACAAGGTGGACCAAGTAGGAAGGCGTGTCGAATAGTGTGGACAGTGAGTGTTAATCGGACACTGCTGTGTCAGATCCACTCGAACAAGCACAACACAAACATACATGCCCCCACGTCAGAGTCGCTGCAGTGCTGAGAATGACCCACCACCCAAATAATACCTGCTCTGTAGTGGTCCTGTGGGGTCCTGACCATTGAAGAACTGGGTGAAACAGTGGGGAGGCTAACAGTAAGTATGCAGAGAAACACATGGATTACAGTCTGTAATTATAGAACTACAGTTCATCCAAACCAGGGGTGGTGAATAATATTCTGATATGATTGTGTATGTTCAGGTAGTGTTTCCCAAGTACATTAAATTAAACTCCTATCATGGAAAACACTAAACACAACACAATACAATACAATAAGCAGTTATTTAGTGTACCAATGTTTGATTAAACATATGTAAAGCATCCCTCTAAATAGCCCCAATAATAGGTATAATAATAATCATCCAGTAGCTGGCTGGGTAAATAATATTCAATGAATGTTAAATCAGGTGCGCTGCTTCAGCACACCTGCAGCACACCTGAATTTGAACTAATCTATGCAGTGGCTGGGGGAATTGAGGAGAAATGAGAAAGTCTAGTCACTTTCTACTTGCAATATTAGGCAAACATTTGGTACTTTTTGCCCCTTTTACTTCACTGCGGTAAATACAAATCATGCTATGAGCTCCCCCTCAGAGAGCGGGACCTGTGCATTCGTTGACCAGCATCTGAAGGTAAAGAAGCATGTAGACTGAGGCTGTAGGAGTCATGGAACAGGATTTCACAAAAATATGACCGTGGTTACGCAGCGTTTCACAGCAGTTCTCATGAAAGGTCTCATGTAGCTCCAGCAAAGTTGCACCACAGGGCAATAGCAGCGTTCCAGACCTGGAGTGGCAGTGACAGAACACCATTCTCCCAGTTACAAGCCACTCTACCATCAAACGTAAGGATTCTGTTATTTTAAGGCCCAAATTCTACACAACGTCGCTTTAATGTCGTATGCATTTATATGAGTGCTGTATAAGTACACTTATTGCCAAGAGAAATGTCTACATCAGGCATCAGACCTCTTACAGTAAGAGGAACCAGTAGCAGAACTAACCAGTAGGAAAATGTGCATCTTTATCATCATGCAAATTGCCGCGTCATTGCCGAATCATCCGGAGGGTACATTTTTAAAACTCAACATTTTCTAAATGAGTCGAATCAAGTAATCATGGCCATCTTGCATGTGTGAGTGTGTGTTTGTATGCAAATACGGGCAAGCAGTAACCCAAACACACTAATTTGCTGTTTCTGTCCTACGCTAACTGAGAAGCTGTGTGTGTGGGTTTCATGGAAGACCCTCCTGCATTCTTTGTTCTCTTTTGCTCAGTATCACCATCTCTATTTTTTCCTTTACGTCTCGCTCACACACACGCGCTCGCTCTTTTCACTCCATCCCTCTCCTCACATGCCCTAGCCCTCTCGCCCACAGTTGCTAACAAAGCCAGCGTGTGCCATCGCTGATTGTTCAGCTCCAGCCTGTGCGCGGCTCATCGCCAGCTAGCACTGCAGGCTAATTGCTAGCTTCTGACAATGAGTCCGTCTCCATGTCACATGCTAGCAGTGAAGGAGATCTCTCGCGCTCTCGCGCTCTCGCTCTCTCTTTTTGCACACGGTGTTCATTCACACACTTAGTCTATCTCAGTTTTTAACTTTAGCATGTACTTGATTATATCTGGAGAGGAAATACTGCACTCTCCATGAGACAGCAGTGGCACAGTGCTAGCCAACAGCTGAATATGACCCTTATTAGTTTGTGTGAGCGTCCCCAGCATACAGGGCATTGTTTTACAGATAATTCAGCATGCTTTACGCCTCCGCATAAAATATATATAACTTTTTTTTGGTTACATTTCTTTCTATATTTGTGCTTTTTGTGCTGCTTTAATGTGGCCAAAATAACTTTGGAGTATTGAGACACCTGCTCATTGTTTCTTCTAAAATTAGGAGTTTTAATAAGGAGTTTCTTTTGCTGAAGTATCTGTCTCTACTGTCCAGGGAAGGCTTTCTACTAGATTTTGGAGCACTGCTGAGGATTTGATTGCATTCATCAACAGGAGTGTTAGTAAGGTCAGGATGTAGGATGATCACCACCACACCTCAGGCACAACTCCCCAACTCATTCCAGAAATATAAGATTGAGCAGCACCATTTCAGAGAACCTCCCACCTCACAACTTACAGGATTTAAAGACTCTGCTGCCAACATCTAGGTGCCAAATATCACAAGGCGGCTTTAGAGGTCTTGTGGAGTCCATGCCTGGAATGGTCAGATCTGTTGTGGTGGCACAAGGACACTTGCTTGATATTAGACAATGTTGGATGTAGCTTTTTCTCAAAATAACATAATGCACCGTTTCAGGATGTCTGCTTCGACACCATACCAATTCATAGAGACTCATAAAATATAGAAAACTATATTTCTAAGATCTACTATATTAGAATTACAGAGAACATTTACATAAGTGAAACTATGTTACTTTTAACAGAAAGTAAACCGATTCGATTCCAAAGAGGGCTGGGCGATATGGTAAAATAAAAACCAATATCATGATATTTAAAGACATTTTCACGATACACAATATTTTATTACAATACATGTAATCACAGTCTAAATGCATCAGCCGCGACAGATTCTTAAAAAGCTACTATTCAGATACTCTCCCATGCTGAATACAGCGATTTTTATTCAACATCTGCTGCACTTTATCTAATAAACCAGTCTAATTACTAATAACTGTTTCTAATATAACCTGCAGTTAATCAGTGTTTATTAAGCACTAAACACTTTCCTCCAACTGTTCAGAAAAAGTATAATGTCTATCATGATAAACATTATCACAATACAATAGATCATTTTGCCCGGCTCTACATCCAAGTAATTTTGGAGCATTTTTATTGGTCCAATCCTCAATCCTCATTCCTACAATGTAAAGAACTCCCAGATTCACAATATGCCAACATGGAGATAAGGTTTTGCATGTACACATAACTCCATGGTTCAAATAAGGAGTTTTAAAGAATTCACATATGAACATTAAATGTTACTGTGTTAAATGTACAATTGCTGTAACTTAACATCTTTGTACATGCCACATTGTGTTTTATACCCCCCAAATTAATTAACTCACCAAACGAACAGTACATGCCACATTGTATTACAACACCCTGCGCCCCCTCGCCCACTTGTATTTCTATCTAAAACTAGATCATTTGACTGTACAGAAGTAATTAAGTCACTGCATTTGCATAGTACAGCAGTGACTCTTGGAGGTCACAAGTGTCATACAACATCAGACTGAAAGATGCTTAGCACATCGACACACACTCTTCTGCTTCACAGCTCATGAATAAAGGTGAATATGGCAGGCCAAGCTGTTTCCATTCCCTTTGAAGTTTTCCAATGAAAGAACACTGAATACCTACACGAGGAAAATGACTCACGGAGATGGAATATTCAATAATAATAATTGGAATAGAAAAAAATAAACATAAGCAGCACTCTGACACACACACACACACACACACACACACACACACACACACATACACACACATACACATACACACACACATACACACATACACATACACACATACACATACACACATACACACACACACACACGACAGAGAGAGAAACAGACAGGTGTGAGCTGGTCAAATCCCCAGGCATCGACAAAGCCCCACTCACTCTGACCAGCTTCTTCCATCACAGCTCGTCCAGGATGTTTCAGCCTGCGTCCGCAGCACAGACTGGGTTCCGTCCTACTCAGATTTCTTGCAACAGAAAGGGTAATGCACTGTACATCCGTTTTAGTCATCGCTACACCTCACAAAGCAATCTGAACTGCTAGCTCCTTTCATAGGAAAATTCCATAGCTTTTACATACAATTGTTTAAAAAGTAAAAATGACCATTTTTAAAAACATTACCATAACCCGCCCCTAACCCCATCCCACACATTAAAACTAAGTCGAGTCAAAACTTCAGGAAAAATTCTGGAATAAATAACACATAACTCAATATTTAAATATTGTCATTAATAATGATTTGATGTTAAAAATCTTTAGAGGTGATTAACAAACCGAGTTGTTCACAGTGCTGTAGATAAGAACCAGCCGTACAAAGGTTTAAAATTGTGTAGAAGTATGTCAGTACATGTCAGAGACATACAAAAATGCACCACTATAGACTCCCCCCCCCCCCCTTTTTTTTTTTTTTATTAACATGAATGACTAAACTATGCTGAAATTTGTGCCAAAACTGATTTAATTTTCTTTTAACAACTTGAGGCAATTTTATCTATTCTATAGCAAACATTTTGACAGACTACATTCAAGATGAGGGAGGGGATCATCTCCCTATAAAATCTTGTTGAGGATATCCACCCATCAGCATCATCACAGAGGACTTTAGTCAGTAGTTTTTTAGTCAGCAGTTTTTAAGCATGAGAGACAATTTTAGCTTTTAGTATTTTGTGTTGTGCTTCACTTGTATGACTTATGTGGTCTTATCATTTTTTTATTCTGAAAACAGCCTGTTTGTTCATTTGCATTATAGACATTCATTTTGACAGTCTGTTTGATTGTTTGTATTACAGACTTCTGCTTTGTCACGGTTTGTGTGAGATGTAACGGTTGAGTGGAGTGATTGCGTGTTTCTCGTTCAGCATTTAAAAAAAAAAAAAAAATTGTCTTTCATTTCGTTCCACAGTAAAAGTTAATCACGGAGTCCGTCGATCTGAGGTTGCTTATTTGAAGATGTCTCCTTTTTAGACTCAGCCCGTGTCCATGTGAGACTCCCACGGCTCACAGTAATAAAACTCTGCTCTCCGCTCACCCACCAGAGCGTTTTGCTGCAGAAGTGTGGTCGTGCTTGAGTTGTTGCCTTATGGCTCTCGTGGCACAGGGTTTATAAACCGTATCGGTTTTATCCACGCCCTCTGTTCACGTGACGCGCAGCTGCTCAGTCCGTATGTTTTCACTGCAGCTCTGCGTCCAGACTGAGGGACTTACTACTGTAAACGGTAACAGTGGCAGTAAAACTGGATTCCACGCTGTTCTTATTATCTTATCATCCATGCACAAATTATATTTTATTTTAGGCTTCTGATCAAAGCATATCGCTATTCTTCTACATCCGTACCCTGTATGACTATGCATCTGAAAAACAGCATTTTAATTGATTTCAATTTCACGGACAACAGATGAAAAAAAAAACTCTTGTTCCACTAGTTTTATGTTGCTCTATGCAGGCTACTGCCTACTTACGGTTGTTCCAGTAATTGGTCACACCAACTCTGCACCTCTGTAAAAGCAGAAAAACTGCAGTTGCTGTGGTGTTGGTTTCACTGACGTTTAATTCCTTATTGTGAACAGTAATAGCAAAAGCAGTCCCTCCAGACCCGAAATCATTTGCTTCTTTTGCTTCTGCAAATCTAAAAATAAGCATTTGACCAAGACCCTACAGCCGCTTGTGACCCTAGCGGTGGCCACCAGTAACCCTGGCGACAGCTGACAGCTGGTACCAGGTAGGAGAGCATAGTAACCAAGGGATGCTGTTGCTGTGGCATGCTTAAGACATCTTTATTTTTTTTTTTTTTATTCATTTTACATTATTTATTATTTAATAAAATAATTTTCTACATTCATTTTCTTTTTCTATGCTTGCTCGAGCATTTTTGTGAAACCAAACAGGTTATTATCCAGAATACACTGTGACAGATGCAGAGATTCATGTTAAAAAATTGAGGATAAATATCTTAAAATAAACGGTGAAGCAGTCATATACAATAACCTTAATGTGTGTGCGTGTAATATATATATATATATATATATATATATATATATATATATATATATATATATATATATATATATGTGAACAATACACAGCAACAGGACGTAAAACAATCTAAATAAAGGAAGAGAGAAGCATGAACTCAGCAGAGATAGTGAGACCTAAAGTCTGTAACGCTTGTTAAGATTACATGCCTAGATCCTACACTACTGAAATCCATAGTCCTTTTAGAATATTCGGACCACCCCTGGCCTCAGGCCATTATATCAGCTCCACCAGCAGTTTGTAGTTCTATAATTACAGACTTTAGTCCATTTGTTTCTCTGAATACTTTGTTAGCTTCCTTTCACCCAGTTCTTCAATGGTCAGAACCCCACAGGACTGACCATCACAGAGCAGGTATCAATTGGGTGGTGGTCATTCTCAGCACTGCAGAGACACAGACATGGTGGTAGTGTGTTGTGCTGGTATGAGTGGAATAGACACAGCAGTGCTCTCTCACTGTCCACTCCATTTGACACGCCTGTCAAAGATGTAAAGTCTGAGACAGAAGCTCTGATCGGTTGCTGCTGTTTGTGTTGGTTATCCTCTAGGTCACAGGATGTTGCCCACTGGACGCTGTAAGACGGATAGTCCAGCAGTGACACTGGGGTGTTTCAAAACTCCAGCAGCACTGCTGCGTCTCATCTATTCAAACCAGTGCAACACATACCACCACCATCATGATGTGTGACTGCAGTGCCAAAAATGACCCATTACCCAAGTAATACCTGCTCTGTGGGGGTCCTTTGGGGTCCTGACCACTGAAGACCAGGGTGAGATGTGGTCAACAGGAGAACAGACACAGAGACCGACTACAGTCTAGAATTATGGAATTACAAAGCGCTCCTATATAGTCAAACCAATTTATCATGATATCCATATTTGCCCAGCACTTTAAAAACTTTAAAAACTTTTGCCAAAATTTTAAGAGTGTTTCAGTGACGGCTCCACAGCTTGGACCGAGGTTGCCCAAACTTATTTACTGTCCATACTGTGAAACTCTAGCTTGTATCTGTGCAAGAGAGAGTTAGTTAAGCAGAGGAACTGAGGAGGTGCAAGATCAACCACAATCGGCTTCTCAAAAAGAATCCCTGAACTACAGAACCACAATGAGTGCAGCACAAAACAGACAATAGGGACTCTTAGAAACAGCTTAGCGTTCGATTCATCTCTCTTACTACTGCAGAGTAGCAAACAACTCAAATACAACTTCAAATACAACTTCAAATACTTTCATTTTTTATTAAAAAATTAAAGTTAGAAGTTGAAGTTAGAAACTTTGCATCAACAACAACAACAGGTATTAATTAGACTATACAAACACTTAGAATTTTTGGAGATCCACTTTTCCCAGACTCAGATCGAGGCTAAGCCTAAACTGACACTGCAGTTTAATCCACGACTCTGCTTTATCAGCGTTAATCAGTGTGAATTTGTGTACCCTCAATAACAAATGTTGAAACACAGTATCATATGGTATGGAGTTCTGTGATAGTTCAGCTGGTATCTAGTGCAAACTAGATCTCGGTATGTGAATTTGAACAGTAATACTTTTAAATAACATCTACTGGTTTCCAGTTAAGGGAGCTCTGTATGCAAAAGCACATACAGTGCATTACAGTGCATCACTGTGTAAAGTACATTACACTACTGCAAAAGAAGGAGTTCATTTAAATGTGTTTGCCTGTGCGTGTCCCCCCCCCCCCCCATCTCCCCCAAGTCTGTGTGTCTCAATACTCAGCACATATGGGTTCCTTTAGCATGGGTTTCTTTACGTCCCAGCAGCCCCAGTGCTCTTGAAAGGTCACAAACCACTTCCTGAAACAGGCCACTTCCTCTCGGCGGACAAACTTTGTGCTAAGAGTGTACAAAGAGTCTGCGAGCGTAGGAGGACTATGTGTGTGTGTGTGTGTGTAGGAGCATATGTGTACACCGATACAAGAAATCATGTTCTTTCCTGTCCTTAGAAACATGCAAGGCTGTCGGAATTCTACACTTTACAGAAAATCTTAGTCCTAATGCGTGTCCTATTTCAACAGTGACAAACTGACATTTCTAAAAAAGAAAGAAATGACACACAAACGCAAACCAATTGACCCCCTCAGAACGCATTTCTAGGCATTTCAACATATTCAGCTCAAACAAGAGGAACTTAACATGCTAACTAAGCACTTTATCCACAAATGGGTGACTGTGGTAACACTAACAAATTTTTTTTTTCAGTGAAAAACTGAAGAGGTGCGAGATCGACCACAATGTTTCTCAAAAAGAATGCCTGAACTACAGCATCGTGCTGAGTGTAGCACAAAACAGCTCAGCATCATACAAACACATAGGTCTTCTAACAGCCAACATGGAAACACTATTATTATTATGATTATTATATTATGATATGATTATGTTGAACAACTGAGCAGTAGAACAGGCTTATGAGGTGGTTCAGTGACTTTTAGTAATAATTTATAAATACTTCTGACCAGAGAAGGATGGGTCGGGTCCCCCCATGAGTCTTGCTTCCTCCCACGGTTTTTTCCTCCAGCTCTGAGGGAGTTTTACCTTGCCACGGTCACCTTTGACTGCCCACTGGGGTTCTTAGGTTTCATGTCTTCTTATGTTGTTGATTTCTTGTCTTTTTACTGATTATTGATTCCGTAAAACTGCAACTATACAGAACTATCAACAAGAACTTTTCATTTTTTCATTTAGTCATTTAGAGCATTTCTATTGGTCCATCAGCTTTAACATCATCTACGAAGTCATTTAAGATGTTGTCAGTGGTTACAGTGACATTATCAGTGAACTTACAGCTGGTTTCAGTCGGCATCAAGCTGCCTGACAGAGTCCAGCCTCAGGTTTCCCACTTCCCTATACTCTGAAAGTAATCAATCATGTGATGGAGACACATACAAAGCAGCAGTTGTGTCGTCATTAAGGGTCTGCAGAGTCATGGCTGAGTCATTGCTGGATGCTTCCAAATATGGGCTAGGAAGACTGAGGACTTCTTTGTAGAAAGACTGAATCAGAGTTTTCAGGGGAAAACTAAATAAATCAAGTGCAATATACACAAAGGTCAACAGAGTAACAGAACAGGCAGTTTTTATTCTTTGTCAAAATTAAGCCAATACACTGGTCCAAGTATCAATAGATGTATGGACAGTCTAATTAATTAAATAATTCTTTAAATATTACATTAATTGTCCAATACCAAATTCAGGGAGATAAAAGTTTTGCTAAGAGCCAATATAGGGCAATACCATTCAATATTGTCAAACAATAAACAACTAAATAACTAAATAGTGTGAGTGAGGTCATTAGGTCAATTTTCTTAAATTCAAATAAACAGAAGAAACAAATCTATACTAATTTTACTAAACATAAACATAACTAAACATTTCTAATTTAATCAGGTTTTATTTACAAACAGTATCAGCTGAGGAATTGGAGTGAAAGGTAAAATTCTTTTACTTTACTTTACATATTTTACGTGAATTTCAGAATTTCTTACCATTTGAGCGTGCCCTCTTTAATAAGAGTGTGCGCCCAGGCTGGTATGGACTCTCAGGTTTGTGAAAAAGTACATCAGATCAGCCAGAGTGTTATTTAAAGGGAAAGTTCACTGGGAATTTGCTTAAATTTGAACAGTGACTAGAACTGTCCTCATACATTTTCTTTATTTTACATTATTCAAAATACTAAAAGCACTGTTTACATGAAAGAAATCCCAGATTTTCAGATTTTTGAACCTTGAACCTTTGAACCTTGAAAGCTGTAGTATCAGGGTTGAGTTTTCCCAGAATGTGTCATCATTTTGAGGTCTGTTCATTGGCTCTTTTTTTCCATCAGTTCTCGTGGAACACATTTTGTGCGGTCACCCACATGCCAAAATTGTAAGGCATGAGCATTTTCCTATGCTTTGTTATTATGTTTTTGCACACAGAATTACATAGATGATGGTAATCCACTTAGCACTCTGGCATACAATCAGCCAAAGCCTAATCACTTTATGATTTACTGCACATCACTGGTATTTGCTCTACATAAAAGCACAAAATGATTATCTACCGGTCAATATTTTGGGCAGTTTATTTAATCAATTTAACATCTGAATAATTTCTAAACACACATTTCACAGCTCCTTCATAGTCTTTGTGCCTGTTTAAGACCGTTCAGACTGAGCTGAGCTGAGCAGCTGATGTCTAATGTAATTCAGGAGTAGCTCAGAGTCCATTCAGTCTTTATATAAAGAGAAGAGCCATTCAGTGAAAAACCCAGAGTAGTCATGAACTGAAACACTCCCACCTTAAGGCTTACTCACACTGTCCCTGAACTCTTACGCAGTCTCAAACGCAGTGTGTTCTTCAGACGGAAAACTTGTGCAACCCCTGGCTTTGTACTTGCATCATCAGGGTTGAAATTGGAAAGAGTCCTCGGGTGGCCAGCACGCAGTAACCTCAGTGTTTCCACTGCAGTTGTAACCTATGTGTACGTCTCAAAATGTGTGACAGACAGGGCTAAAGACACACACACAGACACACACTGAAGCGTTCTACATCTAGGGGATATTCACAGAGCAGGATTTCTCAGCTAGAAAGTCAAAGTTCAGCTATTCTCTTATCGGACAGGCTAGACTCCAGACACTTCAAATGACTGATGCCCACAAAGCAGGAGAAGGCCATAAGAAGAAACCACAGCATTTCAGGAAGCCCTTTCCTCAGCTCATGAAGTAATAAAAAAAACGCTGTTTAAGAGAAACAGTGGTGGTCAAGTTAAGGGCTGTGAAATTCCTTCTGGAAAATTGAACAGCCTCTGGAGTGGTGGAGCACTGTTTTACTATGCAGCAACACCTACACAAATATGACCTTGATGAAAATATTTCCCGTGTCCTCGCAACAAAAGTGAGCATGAGTAGTGGTGGTCAAAGAAACATCTAAACAAACCTGATGCATTCTGGAAAGTCAAAATTGAACTTTTTGACCGCAATAAGTGAAGGTATGCTCGGAGAAAAAAAAAAAGTCTAAAATTTCATGAAAAGAACACCTTTCAATTTTGCTTTGGACTTGTGTGGCAATTTTACTGGTTGAGGAGAGCATACATTTATTTAAATACCAGCTAACTGAATGGAAGCCAACACCACACTGTCTGTAAGGTTGTGTTTTAAACCGAGCACAAAGAGTAAGGAAACTTGTGTTTGGTAGATTATTACATCTTGGCAATGAAGCTTATACTGTTGAAAAGCCTAGTTAAAGTTAATTTCCCTTTTAAGTGGTGCCACGTTTATAAGGAACATGCATTTGTGGGATGAGCAGCAGAGCTGAGTATGTGGGTTGCGCCCATGAAAAATTTGCCAAATCTTCTCTGCCAATGCCAAACAG
Source organism: Salminus brasiliensis (assembly GCF_030463535.1). NCBI lineage: Eukaryota > Metazoa > Chordata > Actinopteri > Characiformes > Bryconidae > Salminus > Salminus brasiliensis. The sequence continues at coordinate 13,275,890 of NC_132878.1, forward strand.
CTTATTCTGCCATTGACCCATTTCCCAAATTCTGGAGGTAGTCTCTGATGAACCCTGCTCTTTGGGGGCGAGTGGGGTCATCTTGGAGGATAGAGTTTGTTAGACTGTGGAGATATGGGATTGCCACTGGTTGCAGAATTTCATTTCAATATCTCTCTGCATTGAGATTGCCTCATTTCCCCAGTGAGGGAAATGCCACCCCACATCACACTGCCTCCACCAAAAGATGTTACTCTATTGGTGCAGCAGTCTTCTCCACACTTTGACCCTACAATCCAACTGCCGTAGGCAGAATCTGGACTCATCACTGAACATAAATGTTCCTCCACATGTTCAGATTCCAGTGCACGTGTTGCCGACACCAGGGCAAACGGGCCTGATGGTGAAGGGCCAAGAAGCATCGTTACAACAAAAGAAATCTACCAAACACAAATTCCCTTACTTTTTGTGCTAAGTTCACTTGTAGTTGGTCCAGACTAAACAAGAAAATGACATTTGTTACACTTTAGTCCTGGTTTGCTTTGCGTTCATTGGACATATTTGCAATCAAACCAAAATTAGGGGGAAAAAGGTGAAGTATAACGTACATAACAGAAGGCTACAGAGGTCTGCACAAGGTGGGTTTGTCCGCGGGTATGTATGGGTATGTTAAACCCGGCTTATAAAATCACATCATCTTGTTCAGCTTTAAACCACATATTTGATAATGTACATGTGTTCATTTGTTTATTACCATGTAATGACATGTTAAAGCTGCAAAATTACTAGGGCTGCATCCCAACTCTTTACTTTACTGAGGCAACTACACTAATTAATGCAAGTGTAATGGTAACGAGTTTTGAAACCCTTCATAGTGTGGATGTGTATTGTTTGGTACACAGCCCTGCTAAAGTAAAGCATCAGGCAGAAGACGGTTAAAAGCTCTGAAACATGAGGAGGTCCACACAGAGACTTAACCGTGCACAACTCTAGCTGCTAGAACACCTAGAACACGACTATCTTCTCACATCACGTCCTGCATTTGGTTCGTTTGGATGCCTTGTTTGTTTAGAAACTAACAGAGATGGTTTTTACAGCAGGACAATGATCCCAAACACACCAAATGACACATACAGTTGTTAACTGCTGTAGATTCCCTTACTGTACCAATGACATAGCCTTGTAAAAACCAGACATCAGTCATACTGAACTGTCTGGGGGGTGAATGTCAGCAGCTTTGACCAAAAAGAGGATGTTAAAACTAGGCCTAATTTGTGATGCACGACTGACAGAGCCGCAAGAGAGATCATATTAGCATCAGCATATATAGACCAGATGCTAATCTATCTGATCAAAGGTGCAGTTAAAAGTGTAAAAATGGCATAAGTCAGTATGTACGAGTCATGTGGAAAATACACGCTAAAGCATTTAATACACTGTGATCACACCCATGATAAGAGAATATTTTTGAACTTTTTTTTTGAACAGTTTTGAAGTAAATAAAAACACCAACACTTCAGTCTGGCAAACATTAAATGGCTATTACAAAAAGTAAGACTATCAAAATCCCTCATTATGATTAGAAAAGGTTGGGACACTTCTTAGGTGAAAACGTTTGGGGTGAAAGTCATGAAAACACCTGAGAAAAAGCTTTTCTTTTAAACCAAGACGTGTATAAAAGAAAAATGAAAGAGTCAAAACCAGAGTCACAACTAGAAACAGTAAACAAAATCGGTTCATATAAAAAACAACATGGTCACTATTTTGGGTGAATATTCTGAGTAGGATTAAGATGTTATGCAGTTGTACACCACATAATATTGAAACTCAACGTATTTATTTTTGAAAGTGGAAAGGTTCTTTGTAGTTTTGACTCTACAATGAAAAAAAAAATCACAATGGTTTCAACACGTCTACGTGAAGAAACATGTCTTCTACGTCACACAAAAACCTGGTATCTCCAAAAATAACAACCTTAACTTTCAATGGAAGTCAATGTAAAAAGACTTAATCCAACACATTTCAGAGCACTTCTATTTCTAAAGTGAAAAACAGAACATTTTTCACTGCTAAAAATGATAGTAGTATCGTATTGTTTTGTTTGGTTTTAAAAATCACCATTAAAATGTGATGAGTGTTTAAAAAAAGAAAGGAAAAAAAGGCTGTCCCAATCCACTCCCAATCTACTGCAGATCACCTGGTGCCGTTCACTGCCCAACATGGACTTCCTACTTTAACAGCGTTTCTAATCAAAGCCTGCTGTACTGTCATTGCGTGTAAGTGAAGATGGTTGTGAAAATATGTATCTATATCTTGCTCTGAAGGCTTCATTTTTTGTCCTGTGGTCGAGTCCAGGCAGCTGCTCTCCTATAGCTGAGTACAGTTTAGACTGAAAAATATTGTGAGTGTATACACAGACACATGTGGACAGCCAATCAGAATGCAGCTGACAATTTCCTGACAGCTGTGGCCAGCTTAATGCACAGTGGATATCAGACAGTAGATCTTCCGTTTACACGGGGGACTGAGCTTCCGAGATGATTCCCTGAAACTAGTTGCCAAAGGGGACGGTCACTGTCACCCTCTGCAAAAATGACCCATTAAAAGTAACAGTACCCCAGTCCTTCTCTGATATAGTGATGTGGAAACATTATTCTGTTCCTTCTTATGCTGGTAAGATTCGAGGGGTTGGTTATTAGCCCCCATTCATTGCCATCATCCTCAGAAATTCATAGTCACACAAGGAAAAGCCACAGTTGAACTATACTAGGAAAATACTAATTGGCCTGGACCTCTACCAGTAGTGCATAGTAGATGGCTTGTACCTCCTTCTTAGAGAAGTTAGTTATTTTGTGAATTCACAACAGTTTCATAGGCCCCAAGATAGAACCTTGTAGGACCCCACAGAATGTGGTACACTAAACAGCTTCAAAACAGTTTTTGCTTCAGCATTAATAACTAAAACTAAAACACCTAGGGTTTAGTGGGTTAAAGTTCCACAGGGAAACCTGTACTCACAGCTTTTTTAAATTTGTGGACTTGTTAATGAAAAACAGTGCTGTGAAAGTGCCGTGATCTCACACTGTTAATGTGCATGCAGGAGCGGTTCTCAGTTTTTAATGGCAGTGTGGTGACTGTGGTGGTCACAGATGTACTTCTATTTGCTAAAGTATCAAACGTGGCTAGCTATGCATGGTTTACATGAATGAAACAAATGAAACATTTTTTTTTTTTTCATAAAGCCATTTCATTCACCAAGGTGCAGCTATTATTATTATATGGCAGGTAGCTTATATTAGCTTTTGGGGGGGGGGGGGGGGGGGGCAATTTAAGCAAAGCACAGTTCCGATAACAGCAGTTAACAAGCCCACATCATTGGACAGAGATTGGGGATCCTTTTAGGCAAAGAATAGTGGGGATAAGAGCAATTGATAGAGCTCATTGATAGAGCAGCTAATGAAGTCAAGAGGGACCAGCCCAGTAAAAACCTGTAAAACCTCCAGACTGCACTAGGGATGTCATGAGAACCGATACTCCAGCACCACCAAAGTACTTGGTTTTTATGGTACCAAAAGGAACCAAACTGTTTGGCGGTCTGAACTTAGTTTAGCCTTTATACAAGGAAGCAGTAACTGATATAACGATCGCTAGATCACACTTCATGTTTTTATATACACACACACACACACACACACACACACACCTTGATACTAGGAACCATGTCAGTTCTCTTCCTGTTCTGGTCAACAAGTTTACCTACTGTCTTTTTAATGCCCAGGTTAAGTACAATTGTGGGCATGCTGGGTCATTACAGGTTGAGTGAGTTTCCAAACACAGTATTGTTTGGTTCAAATGATTGACTGCTACATGCCCCGGTTTTTGCAATATTAATATTTTGTCTTATTGTTTTTGAGAAGTATTTTTTTAGGTATTGAGTATCATGACATCCCTAGACTGCACACACTTCATTATCTTTTGAAGACATACCTCAATGCTGCAGTTTATTAACAGGTGATAACGGTCAAAACACACTTATACATTTGAAACCAGCAGCTTTTCTGTTATTTTACCATGTGCCAAAAAGAACATCTTCAAACGTACGGGAGCGTCCCATGGATTACACAGATCTGTCCGTGCATACCTTATGCTGAATAGGAGGCCATGCAGAGACCTGGCAACCAACCTTATTCTCTGTGGGTGTTTAATTTCAGCTCAGTCTGTTACACAAATACCTGAAAATGATGCCCTAAAGCTAAGCACACTTCCTCAAGAAGCAGCCTCAGCTGAGGAACCGAATAATGCATGTGCGGTAGCTCATGGAAGCACACAAACTGAACACTTACAGGCTCAGAAACAGGAGAGAACAAAAAGAGCTGAAGTCAGAGATTGACAAACACTGCGGCAAGCTTCTCTCAAACAGGACGGCCTACCAAACATGACATTTTAATTTGAGTCAACAGCACACATTTTATACACTTAAGTAGGCCAACACACACACACACACACACACACACACACACATATACATATACATATACACACTCCACTCTACAACTACGCAAGAGAGGTGGAGGGGGGAAAAAACGCCTCAGGAATCTTCTTCCCCTGTTCACCTCCTGACCTCATGTAGGATTATACTCTAAACGTTAACATTTGGCCACTGGTCTCAATCCGAGGCCGCTAACTCGTGGAGGATTCTGCAAAGATTACTCCAATGGAGGGATTAAGGCAAGCTAAAGGTAACAACACAATCTTCTGTGTGCATGCGCCGCAGATTGAAAATGATGAATGAGCGTATGCCTCCTCACTGACAGTAGCCTAATGGTGCCTTCATGGTCAGTTGAAGATACCAGCCTTTTCTGACTTTACATGTAATCATGAAGACAGAGTAGAGTGTGAGTTTCGTTTAAGTTCTGCTTCCTGAGCTACACGAGACGCCTTCAGTGACCTGTATCTAGTAGATGGGCTGATAAATCAGTAACCTATCAGATACAGCTCCAAGAGGTAATTTTATGGACACTGACTTTCTGATCTTGGGGGATGGTATAGAGAATTCAGTGTAGTTTATAAAAAAGAAAAAGCCTACTAATATATATATGAGGTTAGAAGATAAAAATCCACAGACAGTTGCAAGAAAAAGTAAATGAACCCTTTGCACAGATTTCAAATAAAATTAACTAAACTTTTTGTGTAACTAAACTAATAACACACAAACAGTTGTAAAGTTCATGTCTTTTTTAAGCACATTGAGTAAACATCCACAGTGCAGGCTAGAAAAAGTAAGTGGACCTCTGTGTTCATGATCTCTCCAAGAGTTAATTGGCAAAAGGAGTTTCAATAAAGTAGGTAAGAAAGGAATTGTGGGTTTCTTCCCAAGAAAGATTGGGTAGTGTTAACCATGCCTTGATGCAATCGACTTTTAGAAGATCAAATGCACAACTTCATGTTTTAAAGAAAAGGATGCTGCACACCAAAACCTCCTCACTGTGAAGCATGGTGGAGGGAGGATCATGGTTTGGGGCGGCGTTGCTATCTCTGCATCTGAACGCTTTGGGGGGAGCAATGAATTTAAAAGTTGTATCAAAACATTTTACAGGAGAATGTAAGGGCAGCTGTCCATGACCCTAAGCTGACAGATGTTGGGTGAGGCAACAAGACAATGACCCAATTCACACAAGAAAATCCAGTAAGTACTGGTTAAAAAAAGAAGACTTGTGTTCTGGAAGGACCAAGTCAGAATCCAGATCTTAACCCTTTGAGAAAGCATCTCAGAAATACTAATGAAAATAAAACCCATTTGCAGGGAGAAATGATCCACAAGTCTTCCCCAACATTGTGCAGATCGTCTCTGCAGCTACATAAAACGTTGGGTGGAGGTTATTGCAGGGATTTACAGGTTATTAATTTAAAGAATTCACTTACCGCCTGTTTTATAAGTTCAGTTAGATAGTTTTATTAGATCAGTCTTTAATAGTGACTTGTTATAACAATCAAATCACATTTTATTAGTAATCAACCTAAATAACCTACTTTTTCCTGCATCTGTAAAAAGATATACTTTACATATTGTGGAAAAGTAATGATAAAAGGTCTACCAGTAGGCCTACATGTCAGCAACAACCTGATATTATGAACAGCCCTGTTAACCAAGTTTAGAGTTGCACAAAGCAGCGAAAGGGCAACACCTAAAAATGTAGTTCAGTATTGTTCAGTAGTGTGTTCTGTGCGTTTTCCAAACCCAAAATTAAGCCTAAACCTACACTACAATATAACTACCATTGGTGAATCCCTTTTGACACTTCAGTGTCGCCCAAAATTAGACCATGAGACTGACCATGACTAGGAAACCATTAACCATGACTGGGAAACCGGACCTGGGTGTTCAGACAACGATGAGTGTTTTTATTTTGCCACAGTTTGGTTTGGTATGAAGCACTGTGGTACAAATGGCATCAGTATTGTGTATTGTGACAGTTTAACCCTGGGTATACAAAAGATAAAGACAAGAAAATTTCAGGATGTGAAACCACAGAACATACCAACTATGTGCCAAAGGGGATGTACACAGAGGCTGTTATGGTGCTTCAGGCCATACATATAAATATATTGTTAGTGTCACACAAAAACCTTGTTAGTTTATAGAAAAATGAGAGGGTTTTTCCTCCCCTTCTTAACTTTCTGTGGAAGTCCATTTAAAATGATTTCACACATGACTTACTGTAATCTCTCACTTCTATTATTACTGAAAAAGACACACTTCTATTGTTCTGCTCATCATAAGATTTGGATGCGATGTGAAGAACAACTGCCTGATTCAAATTATGTCAAGAAGCGAAAAACTACAAAACTGGAGACACAAGGTTTTTGCGGGACAGTGACGACATACGTACATAAGTAGTTTTCAACTCAGTTACACAAATAGAGTGTGCTGATACAGAGCCATGGCTTAATCCAACAGTGCATTTTCCCTCTTAGTCACAGTCTTACATTTATTTGACTCACTAACACCTTCTGGTCTTATTCTGATAGATGCTGGATGTACAAAAAAAAAAAAAGTTCCAGCTTTTAGTTAGTGATGGCAAAGTGGTATCGGTATGGAGTGGATATCAACAGGAAATACTGAGGGAAAGGAAGAAAGAATCAGATCTGAACCCTGTAACAAATCTAGCCTGAATAAGTACACGCTTTCTTGCTTTCTCTCTCTCTCGCGCGCTCTCTCGCTCTGTGTGAGGTCATGTTGTTAGGTGTGTATATCTTCCTGTGGGACAGTAGAGTGTTTGAATAGATTCAGCATAAGAGGCTACTTTTCGATGCTTGTCTTCAGTGAAGGGTTTCCAGCTCATTTTAAAGCTTAATAGCTCTTAAAGAAGTACCGACTCAGCATCAGCCCAGAGTTCTGGTGCTCATGCTGGTATCAGAATAGAAAGAGTGGTTTCCTGCATTCTCTGCTTTTTTCCTTTCAAAAAGAAGCACTAACTTTTACTTACCTTTAGAAATGGTGTGATTATTTTAATGAGTAAAATACTTTTACTTTAGGCTCCATAAGCAACACAATCAATCACTGCAAAAAGTGGAACAAGTCTGAGGCTGATTGTCAAATGTTGCTTTTGTCTTTTTATCTAACCTATTATATTTACACTTAGCTAACTAAACCCAGTTAAACATACTTTTAAGACACCGAATACTAGGGCTGGGCGACATGGTAAAAATCCTACATCGCGATATTTAAAGACATTTTTTATCACAAGACTATAAATACACCAGCAGCAACAGATCCTTAAAAACTACTAATCGGATCCTCTCCCGTACCGAATACTGTGTGTTTTATTCAACATCTGCAGCACTTCATCCAATTAAACCAGTCTAATTACACAGTGGTGATGAAACCTGCAGCTGATCAGTGTTTACTAAGCACTAACAGTGTCTTCGATATACTTAGAAAACCATAATGTGCACAATAACAATAACAAAATTGATCACAATACCATAACATATCATCATATTGCCCAGCTCTACAGAATACCACACAATACTTTTTTTTGGGGTTTAACTGACAAACCAGGTCATCGTCACACAATTTCATGACGAGCTGATCAACATAATGACCTGGAATACAATATTTCTACACTGACCTCCACAAAAATTACAGATGTGGTTCTCCTGCTCCTGTAAACTTGCCATAAACAACTAATCGACTTAGTGGACTAATCTACGCCCAGTTAAACACTATACACCTATTTTAAGGTTTAACTGACAAAGCATGTATTACAGGGCAGTACAGTGCCTTTATCTGAGGTCTTTATCTGAAAAAAACAGATGTGTGGGAAAAAAAAAAAAACTTGAAGGGTATGAGTTTAGGGCTAATTCTGCCCCTCAATCCCCCCAAATGAGCCAGATCCAGGGTCTAAGGCTGCTAGTGTCTATTGGGCAAAAAGTTGAGGTGTGTTTCTGAACTATTAGCACTGTGTAAAAACATCCAGCACTTAAAAAAACAAAAAAACAGGACTGTAAAAGAAGTCACCTTAAGACTAAGTCTAAGTCTCGTGTTCAGGTGAAGCTGGCTCATTCAACCCAGTCATGTTGAATCAATAACAAACGCCAGTTGGGCGCCATTACAACAGTTTGTGCTCATATGGGTAAGTGCTGCTCCAACCACAACAACAGCAATTGTGGCCTGTAGCCCACACGCCTTGTGTTTCAGCCTCACAGACCTTGTGCTCTGCGCCTGTCTGCCGTGTCTGTGTATATGAGGGATGATGAGGGAGGGGGTCAACAAAGTGCAAAAATCAGGCTACTCACGCCCTGGTTTTGGGGAAGCCCATGGACAGCAGCACGTCCAGACAGGAGCCGTGCTTGACAGTGCCCGGCCGGTTCTGGCGCTGCCTCCGCGGCGTAACTTTGGCGTAAAGCTCCTCTTTCGCTGCCATGGCTCACCGGTCCATTTGGCGCTGTACTACTCCTGGTGTTTCGCTAACTTTCGGCTGCGCCGAGGCAGCTACAACATGCGCTAACTGGACCCAAACAAGGAGCAGAGCCCCACGGCGGAGAGAGCCAGAGAGCGAACGGGAGAGTGGAGCGTGTGTCGGGGCTACGGGCTCTCTCTCAGACCGCTGCGCAGAAAGTCGGACTCGGCTTTGGTTTTGCGCCGCTTTTACTTGCTTCAACGACTTGGCTAGACTGCTACACACACTACACCCGTCCCTGCCGGCCCCCTGGAGCCGAGCGTGTGAGCAAAACCGCTGTCAGAGCTCATATTTGTGCAGAAATGGAGGCAGCATCCCTCGTCTGACAGTCGCTTCCTCTTCAGGATGACTTATTTATGAATGAGGGGTTGAGTGGCGGCTGGGCGAGCCTATCAGAGCGCGGCGTGCAGCTCTAAGCCCGCCCACTTTGGCCTTAAAGGCGTAGCGTTGAGAGACGGAGACGGATCTACAGAGGAGTTTTCATCATTCAGGCTTTGGCTCATATTTATATAGCTAAGAACTGGGGAGGGGGTCAATCATACTGGTCCGTACAACTGTCCTGCATGTCCAGAGACAGCACATCTAGTCTGGGGGATGAAGTATGGAGCCTACAGGCTCCTACTGAGGGTCAACACTGTGAATGCAGCAGTTTGCGCCAGTGTAATGTAAAGATTTCCAGGCTTGAAGCAAAGTAAATGCATCCCCTGAATGAATCCACACAGGCAGACAGACCAGAAGCAGTCCTCCAAAGAGTGAGAGGAAATTTGAGCCGTTTTATTCAGAAATTGCTGTGGGGGAGTGTGAAATATGGCTTATACTGCCTCCTGGTGGAGTCGCTGTTATTTATCAATGGGAGTGAATATTAAAGGGTCCCTATTCTACATTTCTACAATTAGTTTTATGTTGTCTTCACTTCTGTTTAAGGTTATGAACCAATACTAGCCATGAAATCATTTTCACACAAATGTGGCTGCATCCCGATTACGTAACATACACACATATACTATATACTGTATGCTATATATTAATATTAAGTGCCTGAGTTTGGCAGGTTTGTACGCCAAACATTATTGCACTGACTGAAAACAACCTAGACGTCAACTGTCAGATGTTCATTGCTATCTTGGCAGTGAATTCACAGGCGCATGTTCAATTTATGTACACCCCCGCTTGTTACGCACACATGGACATGCAGCAGTGCACAAACCAACAGCGCATGCTAGTTGGCAGCTATGCAAAACTTTACAGTAACAATAAACAGAAAATAAAAGACCATAATTCTAGAGGCGAGGCTCTCCACCGCTTCAGCAAGCCTTCCCAGACCGAGCGTGATGCACTATTGAAATAGCAATCCGCCAAAATCAGACCGCACCTCTCTCTTAAAGGGAATGGTGAGTGACACACTGATTGGTTCATTGCACATCACACCCAAATCACACCCATGGTTAATTAAGAGACTTAGTACATGCCTTTTGCGCATTTCGAGGTGTGCAAGGCACACTTTTTTTGCCGTCTTTACAATAGCAAAGGCACACTGGCGTCATAAGTCAAGCTGCGTGGTGCGTGGTTGACAGCTCACCTAAAAATCGGTAATATAGGGCCCATGGTGTTTTTCTTTTCATCGTAGAGGCAGCTGACATAGTTTTGACGTCCTCTCAGTGTCCAGTCAGCTTGGTGTGCAGTTAGATTGTAGACAGTCAGCTCAGTTAGCTTTCAGCCTAGCACAAATACCTGGCTTTCCTCTTCATAATGCATTGTGGTCCCCCGGCCTCCCCATGTTAAAACCCACTGCTACACTTCTTGCGTTTAGTCTCTTTTGTCTGGTTTGGTTATGCTGGATTTTCTTTTTAATGGTGAGATGATTGTGTTTGAAGTTTATAGTTTGTCAGGGCCATGTGCAGAACTCTCATTATTCAACTATGGCTAGATAAATCCAGCTTCTATTCAATGACTCATTTAAAACAGCACATTAAATATTCACATGAAAACAGGGCTTTTGAAAAACACAACTCCTCATTTCAGCAGTCTTAACAAAAGTGATGTTAAGGTATGGAGACCTGCTGTTTAAACAACTCCCAGCAAAAAAAACTTTGTTAGAAAACATGCTTCGTCCTCACGCTGTATTTAGGTCTATTTTGGGCATTATGCTTGGTTCTTGAGGAATTAGACAATGAACATTGACATCAAGTAGGGGTCTTACAGCTCTCTGCTGAAGATCATGCCAGCTGTTTAGGGACTGATTTGTTCTCAGAGAACAACTGAGAAGATATACACTTTCCAAAATATCCAGATACGCTATGTCCAAATGTTTGTGGACACTGCTTTTAATGAATGATTCCAGTTATTTGAAGCTGCACCCATTGCTGACACAGATGTGCAAATGCACACACAGCTTGTCTGGTCCCTGTAGAGAAGTACTGCCAATAGAATAGAACTCTCTGGAGCGGATAAACATCCTGACCTCACTAACACTCTTGTCACTAAAGGCAATCAAATCCTTACAGCAATGCTTTAAAATCTAGTAGAAAACCTTTCCTGGACAGTAGAGACAGTTACTCCAACAAAAGCAGCATACATTTTTAATACCTCTTGATTTTGGAAGAAAATTAATGAACAAGTGTCCCAATACTTTTATCCACATAGTATACCTGTGGATTGAGCATCGGTCAACAGTACATTTTTAAAAATGTAACAGTAAAGAGAAGTTTAGGAATAAGTTTTTATAAGACAAAATACATGAATACCATCAATGTATTTATTGAAAAAGCCAATTAACAGCAAGAACATTTAACAAATGTAAAATATAAGCAGGTTGGACAGGGTGATTAAACAGGATTGTTATTTTGTTATGATGTAAACCAAGACATTTAGATTTTGGTTTCCAAAAACATTTAATTGTTAAGATCACCTTAACTGGCAGAGACTACATCTAAGCAAAGATACCTTTGAGAAACCCAAGCAAAAGTGGTTTGGTGTGAAATCCTCAAGCCTGAAAGGAGAGGTACATGCAGGATGTTACAAGTTAAAGTAGTCCCCAAAGGAGAAAAAAAAAACAAAAAAAAAAAACTTCCCCACCAGATTCACCACTTTTTTTTACCACCACGAATATTAAATATGGAATTTAGAAGACATGTGCAGACCCCAGACATTGTGACCTCTGGTTCCCCATCACTGCAAAGTTCAGCAACATTCTCCATAATTAACTAGTTCACACCAAACCACTCTGAATGACCTTGTTTACATCTTAACCACTGAATTACAATTTATCTGAATCTGTTATCAAACAAATTAGATCAATATTGCCTTATTACAAACGCTTCTAGCTTGATGTACATCTTCATGTGCAGCACAAATATAGAAGAAAAAAAAAAAAAAAAAAAAAAAAAAAAAAAAAAAAAAAAAAAAAAAAAACCACAAGAGACAGAACAATACATCTATTTACATTTTCATAAAAGATGTCTAAAAAAATTAGGAGGGGGAAGACAAAGTACACACTCAATCTAAAGCTTTTGATTTAGTAAAGAAGCCATAAATAGAAGATTTGGAATATTCTAGTACTTTATTTTTCCTCCATAAATATACAAGGACAGGTCAGTAAAAACAGTTGTCTATCAAACTCTAACTAATCACATTTCACTTTCGCTAGACACCACGTGTGTGTCACTGATAAACCAATTTAACAAGCTGACTTATTCAAATGACCCCCCACTGAACATTTTTAAGGGTTTTTTTTAAGCTGAGGTTTTAGATCTGCATCAAATCCGTAGCAAGGCCACACACACACACACACACACACACACACACACACACAATTGTTCATTGCTTTAGAAGTGAGGTTTTAGTCAAAATCTCCCCATTTTAAAAAGGCATTACAACTAAGGACAGAAAGGTCACCCCTTCAACAAGTATTCATCATTTTCTCCTTTGTCAGGGAAAAAATGATATAATTTTGTTTAAGGTAATAAACCACATTAATGTATCCAGAAGGGCCAATAAAAACAAAGAGGACTTTTCAGTGGATATTCAGCTTACAGGTACAAGGCTCAACATTAGGGTCAGTGCAATTCACAACAACCAGAAGTGGCATTAAAAAATTACATCTCAGACACACGTACACACAAACAGTGTGTTCCCAGTTAGGAGACCATCAGCACAGCAGGAGAGAACCTTTACACCCATACAGGTGTTCCTTTAGGTTAGACCACGAATGAGGACTTCTGTTTGAACTCGCCCTGAAATAGACAGACACAGAGCGACTGTTAGGCCCAGAGATACTGTTAAAAGAGATTTCTGCATTTACACAGGGCTGCCAAACACACTGTAGATGAAAGACCATATGCTACATATCGGTTTCTTACATTACTACATTACTGTTATAATAAACATCAGTTTCATAAACCCTAAAATAGAACTTGGTGGGACTCCACAAGATATGCAAAATCAAACTTAGTCAGTATTATAAAGCTTTGAAATTTGCCTCATCTGGTCTTTTCTAACAATGATTTTATCTGATTTTAAACATTATACCTCCATCAAGCTAAATAAGGTTTCAAAGGTACTTAAGGTTTAGACCAAACGTTTTTGACAAAATAATTTTGATTATAATGTGGGAATATAGATCTTGTAGTATATTTTATATGGGAAAATATCAAAATGAATAGGTCAATAGAAATGAACTAAAATTACTTCTAAGTAATTAGCAATTAAATCTTGTTACATTAACTTCCATTCAAAGTTAAAGTTTTCCGGTAGAGGCACTGTTTTGTCATTGTTTTTGACAACAGCCTTATGCCTTCTAACAAAGGGGACTAGAACATAAAAGTAACACCATCAGAATGCTGACATCCGTTGATCAGGGGTGGGTTTTCAAAGACGTTTGTAATAGTAGGTAGTTCGTACCTCATACTTAAGAACATTCTAAAAAATCTCTTGAAACCTTTCGTACAACTTATGTGGTATTTGTTCGTACATTTAAGAGTGTTCTAACCCCTCCGTAACTCACTAAGAACTTCTTAACTTGAAGTTCATGTGCAGTTCTACCTTAAAAACTATAGAGGGCGCAATAAAACACCACAAACATAGCACCTTTCTAAATCCTAAATATATATAACATTCAAATTAAACTTACTACCTTGAATTTTGTAGGTAATATGTTCCTAATACTGTGTGTATCATGGTGTAGTGGGTAGCATTAACAGCCTTCCACTAGGAAGCTCATTTAAATGTGTTTCATTTTATGACCGGGTTTAAATCACTTCATCATATTAATTTTTTCCAGTTTCTTCAAGCATTTAATGAAGTTCGTCTTGGGAAAAATTCAGAAGCTGGTTTGCCATGCTTCTGGACTGACTAAACGGCTAAATATGTGCGTATTTACAGGTTTGATATGCGATAGGTGGGGATTGCAGGTTTTTCTTGGAGAACGGAGAATTTTTGGAGAATTTAATACTTACTGGTTATTCGTTTTTTTATAATAATTATTTGCCTAATGATACTTTTATTGTATAAAAAAGTTCAGGTTTCGGCCAGCGGTGCCTTTCCAACGGAGAGTCAGCAAAAAACAACTTAAAACTCATTTGTAATTTTGTAGACTAAGAAGGCTTTTGGGTAACAGTGGCAAAGCTGGCCTTCTTAAAGTTTGTTTCTAAAGTTGTTTGTAAAGATTGATGTTCGGGAAACGCACCGCGGATCAGTGTCAGAGCGTTAGTTAGCTGTACTTACATCATCCTCATCTGCGTAGTTCTGTGCAGGCTGAGTGTACACGGCTTTTTTCTGCTTGCTGTAAGATAAAGCACACAAGGTTTAGAATCCATTTGCTGCGGCAGATATTTTACTGGAACTGTTGTATTGCATGAGTAAAAGTACGCAAAAAAACAATCTCTTACCTTTCTGACATTTCTGGGTGGAGAAATGAAAAGTATAGCGTTAGAGGAGCGTTATACTTTTTGAAAAACAAAAAAAGCCAAATCACAAACACACAATCAAGAAAAGAGAACTTACTGGGAAGATATCCCTTCTTTTTAGCGAACCACAGGCCAAAGCAAAGCAGTGCGATGGCCAGGAGGGCTACAATAACTCCGGCAACAATGCCTCCTGTGTTCAGATCACCTACAAAATCAAATGACAAACATAATAGGTTGAGATGACTGAACTGCAATCAGGACATATAGTCGTTGTCATGCAAAAACCTTGCATCTAAGTCAAAGGAGAAGAAAAATATTTTGGAGCATTCAATTGGTCAATTCATCATTACATTTTGCTAATGCTAATTTAAACTATGTTA
The DNA here is from genome assembly GCF_030463535.1 of Salminus brasiliensis. Taxonomy (NCBI): domain Eukaryota; kingdom Metazoa; phylum Chordata; class Actinopteri; order Characiformes; family Bryconidae; genus Salminus; species Salminus brasiliensis. The sequence continues at coordinate 13,291,115 of NC_132878.1, forward strand.
AAAAGTAAAAATGGAAAATTGGAGATACAACGTATTTGCACAACATTGACAATATACTGGTTATACAACACTATGGACCAGTGTTTCTCAACCCTGGTCCTTGAGGCACCCTGCCCTGCACATTTTAGTGATTTCCCTGCTCCCAACACACCAGATTCAACTAATCAGCTCATTAACAAGCCCTGTCAGAGTTTCTGGAGTTGTGTTAAAGCAGGGAGTCCACTAAAATGTGCTCCATACCTAGGGTTGAGAAACACTGCTACACACAGACACCAAGGTCCTGAGGATTTATCAGTATCAAAACACTGCCAATAAGAGAACAATATTTAGTGTTTCATATTGTTTCAGGCTCCTCTGGGTAGCTCCATCCCTTTCTGTTGCTTGAGCTCAGAAATGACTGTTATATATTTGACAATTCACAGCTGGCAACTGACCAGGAATTAGTCAATTAAGCACTTGTTAATTGGGCCCAAAAAAACACCCTCCCTGCTCCCCTGGCTGCCCACCGCTCCAGGCATGTGTGCTCACTGTTACTGAGTGTATAGTGACCGCTAGTGTGTATGTGCGTTTTCACTGCACAGATCGGTGGAAGTCCATTTCTGATTGGTCAAAGTTTGTAGTTCCTTTTTAAATCGCAATCAGTCATGAAATCAGTCGCACCCTAAAAGCAACATGCATGAAGGGAACTGATGACAGGTTGAAGAGGTACTTACGAACATCCATCAACATGGTTTGTCCACGCTGGGCAGGCCCATTGCCATTAGCGGCCTCACAAAAATATTGTCCTCTGTCCGCCTTAGCCACCCTAGGAAACTCCTGTTACACATGGAAACACACAAAACGGTGTCATTTTCCGATCTCCAAAGGGAAGTTTTTAAAAGGACAGTCAATACATAGCCGTTACCAGTTGGTCTAACTAGCAGATCTACAACCAAACATTCAAAAGTCATTCTTGTTCAACAGGTTCAGCAGCAGAATCAGACATTAAATAGCAAGAATGTCCACTGACCAGGTTGCCATTCTGAGCATTCATTTTGTATGTCATGTTCTTGAAGTTGGGGAACTTGCTGGGGTCTTCAGGTAGGGGAGTTCCATCTTTGAACCACTGGTAGGTGGATGGGGGGGAGCCGTCCTTGTCATAGCAGGTTAGCAGAACGTTGCTGCCTGTTGTCACTGAGGTGGGGACTCGGCTGACAGGCACCGAAGGAGGTACTGTGGGGTACATGGACAACTATTATGAGCAGAGGACACATAGAACAGTTTATGAACATCACAGTTAACGGCTGCACCTACTGATGGGGACGAGGAGAAAGAAAAAAAAGAAGAAAAAAAAAAAAGAAAAAAGACATTCTGATTGGTTAAACCAAGTCACATGTATAGACAATATAAATACAGTCAGATTTGAAATTAATGTGGATTTTCTCCTTAATGATGGGTGTATAATGGCTGGAATAGTGTTGTGTGGCTCGAGCTGAGGCACTCCGTTTCACATTGAACACAAGAAAATGCTTCCTGAATTTTACAAAATGTGCAGGCATGTCAATAAATTATCAGCCACGACTTAAGCCCTGGGATGTCACTTTGTACCTGGTATGATTTCTTCTCAACTTAGCTTCCAAGTAAAAGTAGAAAAGAACAACTTACCAATCACTGTAAGCTTAATTAAAGCTTCTGCATAGCCACCGCTGCCAGACACCTCACACGTATAGACACCAGTGTCTGCTCGGTTGGTTTGTGTGATCCTCAGACCACCATTGTACTGTGTGAAACGTCCTTTGTACTGGGCTTTAAAAAAACAAACAAAAAAAACAATGGTTTCAGACTTAAAAAATATATTAAGTTCATTGTTTTATTTTCCTAATAACTGGATTCATGACAGTAACACATGCCTTCACATGTTCTATGTGTACTCTTAAAAAGGTTCTGGAGTAAAGACATTGGTTCTGTACAGAAGCACAACAACTCAAAGGACCCTTGGGAAATCATTTTTGGAATGGTTAAGGGGTTCTTTGGTTTGGTGGAAAACCTTGTTGTAGATGGTTCTATACAGCAGCAATAAGGGTTCCACTATCAAGTCGTTAGAGTAAAAATAATCGATGGGTTGCAACATATGACTTACAGGTAATCTGGCCATCAAAAAAGATGAAGGACTGTGTGCCCTGCAGATTCTTAAATTTCCACTCCACTCTGGGCAACGCTCCAAAGTCAGCAGTGTAGGTACAGGTCATGTCAGCTCCTGAGGAGACATCAAGAGTGCACAGTTATTACCCTGGAAAGTGCTTTCCTTATTCAACCAATACAAGCAAGCCATACCACAAGTCTCACACTAAAAACATTCCAGTTTAAACTCAGATTTTCCAAGGAGGTGGTCATTTTAAGCACATCTTGTGTTGTCCTCTTTGAACCATCAACACACACACAGCTCATTTACACAGAGAGGCGCTAGTATAGTAAAATAGGTGAATGCACTTACCAGTGTTTTCTTTTGTCATCAAATTTGGTGTTGTAGTGCTGGCAGAAAAGGCATGCAGGCCTGAGAGGAAGAGGGAGAGAGGGATTAAGATTTATATACAATCCTACCGTTTGATTAAAGGTTTAGATTTAAAATGTGTTTCCAATAACAAATAAAAATAAACAAATTTGCCCGTTTTATTAAAGTAAATCAAACAATGGCATTATAAGATTCTGAAATTCACCCAATACAAGTTGTTTTCAGCAGCTAAAAAGAAATCCACATCTTGGGTGGCTTAAAAAAAATAGTAATAAAAAAAGAAAATCCATTATTTTTAAAAACACACACAAAAAAACATCAAATTAGAACATTGTCTCAATTTACCACTGAAACAATGTTTTAATTTGATGTTTTTTCCCAATAAGTGAAGATTGTGTTTTAAAAAATAAAATAAAATAATAATAATAATAATAATAATAATACAAAAAAGCAGAAACTGTGCCTCTAAAATAAAAAGCATAAAGTGATATTTTGATTTGTTGTCAGTAGAGGACTTCACTTATTTACACTTAGAAAATCAACAACACATGTCATTTGAACAAGGAGGGGGGGGCATTCCTTGGTATATGAGCATAAACATTACTATACAATACTCCAAAAGTCTGAACCATTTTTTTTTCCATTAAATAAAATTCCATTTGGTTGCAGATACATTTTTAAATTTCTGTCCTGTGCTCCTTTACGGTTTCCTTTTTTTTTTTTTTCTTTCTCGATTTTATGGATAACTAACTAATCAAAAAACAGAAAATAGGCAGAAAATAATTATAGTATAATATGTAATTACACAAAATCATGCAATTTTATTAAGATGTCATCAAATTACAGAAATTGAACAATACATCTATAATACCCTTTGGGTGCGATTTCCAAGGTCTGCTAAATGCCGTAAATGTAAATAATGTAGATTTAAATAGCAATTATTGTACATATATTAATATAGAGAAATATGTAATTAAATATGTTTTATTGTGTTCACGTTTATTGTGTAGTGAATATATCAGTCTTACACCCAGAGAGGGGAGAGAGGAGAGGAAAAAAAAGTGAGCTGGCAGAAACTCCTGCCCACACTCAGAGCTTCCTTATCTGCAATTCATCACATTCTTCCTCACTTGCAACATGACCCAGAACAGTATTCTTCACTCGTACCTGATTCATGATCCAGCCACTTCAATGGAGTGAAACAGGTTTTAGAACAACAATAAACTCAAAGTCAAACCTTGCATCACTATGTGGTGAGACAGCGTTAGAAAATGGAAGAGGAACATCTAAAGCTGTGGTATGTGAATGATGTTACTTAGAACATCCTAGATTCAAACTGAGGTCAAAAAAATGAACAATGCATCTGTTAAAACAACGTTACACAATACAATAACCTCTTAAAAATGGCCCAGTCATGCAGCAGAACATGACTTTTCTGCATCAGAAAAACTCACTTATGAGGTATTCAATGGGAAGAGCACATGCCCTTATTGCTATTATATTATAAGTATAGCCATCTCATTTATCTCCTGGGTTAGAAAGCTGATGTCAGAGTGCAGGGCCAGTCATATTACGGCATCCCTGGAGCAAAGAGGGTTAAGGGCCTTGCTCGAGGGCTCAAAAAATGGCAGCTTAGCTGACCTAGGTATCAAACCCACAACCCTATGATCAACTAACCCATTGCTCTAACCACTGAACCACCATTAGTCCTACTACATCACAAGCCTAAATGTGTGGCCAAAATCACTGAAAGGCTCGTCTTACTTTAGTACACATTCAGCCACTGAAACTTCCAGAGGCAACAGGTTTCATAAAACTGGGCCAGTGTGTCATTGACTGGTGCACCCTCAGTCACTGAACTCTGTAGCTCCTTGAAAGTGATTGTTGGCCTCTGCCTGGCTTCTTCTTCTTACATGGACACAGAGTTTAAAAACAAGACAAATCCAAGTCTAGATGGTCCTTTTCTCACAGATTTTCTCACAACTGATCCACCAGTGCTCACTGGGATATCCTTACACTTTCTTCTCTAGGCTTGTCACATTATTTTGTGCTCATCACTTTGTCTCTAATGTTATTTGGTCTTCATTTTCATGGCTTTCCTTCAGATAACAGACTGGCTAATAGTACTTGAACTGGGAGAGAGTGTTTAATCCAGAAAAGGGGAACGTGATAATGATTCAAAGGAGTCCTTTCCTTGTATGGGAAATCGTCATCTGTGATAACGTGGTGCTACCACAGCACAGGGGTTGAGCAGCTAAATGATTTTTTGTAATAGAATACCAAACTTACAGAAACTTACAATACAGTCTACTACATACATACATCCTATCCAGATGTTATCTCACTCTTCTTTCTCTGTACTGCACTTTTATTTATCTGATAGTGTCTCAGAACAATCTGTACTACCGTCTCAACCAGTGACTCATCTGTTCTCCATATTTAGATCTACTTAATCCAGTCTGCACTGTTCTTTACTGCTGCACTTAGCACTTTACTTTAAATATACAACTCTGCACATGTCAAGTTTACAGGTGTGTCTGTGCGTGTATGTCACTGTGTGTGTGTGTAGGATGGGTGTGTGTGTTACTTCTGTAATGTCAGTTATCGTGCACTGTGAGCTACTGTAACCAAAAACAAATCCCTTGTATGTGTAAGCATACTTGGCCAATAAAGTCCGATTCCGATTCTGATTCATATCACTTTAAATTCATTCATTTTGAGGGTCATTGTTTTAAAATAAACACTGCATAAAATACATGTCATTTATTATCCAGACAAATTCAAGGCGATTTTCCCCAAAAGCTTTCTAACATCAAGCACTTTGTTAACTAGTTCTTAAGAACGTTAGTTAGTTAAACCTTTTGTACCTACAGTACTAAGTGTTTTTTTCCTGCAGTTCAGCATTTAAACACCAGAGGGCAGTCATTCTGTGGGGACGAAGTCTGTGTGAGAATATAGAGAATATCTATGCTTATATGTACACTTAAATATACACAGATTTAACTTCATATTGGTAATAATATTGGTCACAATCTTAATACATTGCATTTATATCACATTCCAATCAATTAGAAAACTATTGCTTTTCAAAGCTTTTTTAAAGCTTCTAGTTCATGTCTGTTGTCAGGTGAGTGTATTTTAATATTTTATAACAGCTAAAAAAAACAAAACAATTAGATTTCAGAATTAGTATAATAATATATATTTTTTATTTTAAAATAAGACATATGATCATTCCGAGTTAAATTGTTCTTTGAGGTTTAACTGAACGAGCTTCATACAAGGACTTTTGTTTTACTAAATTGTTCATTTCTGGTTCTCTCGTGTCCTTTGTTAATAGGCTTAGTATACAGTAAGATCTCACCCCTGATTAGTTTGAATGGGGTTCAATATGTTCCATTAATAAATGACATAAAGTGCTGTATACTGTTATATCTGTATATGCACTGTAAATATATTACAAATGGTTTGGCATGAGGCACAACATTCTGAGAGAGAATTTAATAGATTTAACTATCAAAATGTATATGCAATTAATAAACTCACTACTTACCAACACAGATCTTCTTATATTTAGGACACCCCATCTCTAACTAGAAAAGTTTGTTTATAATTAAACTAATGATATGAGGTCAAATGGTGAGAGTTCAATAGAAGTATTTGACTAATATAATCATTAAAAAAGCTGATATTAGGAGGAGGCTGGGTCTAAGCTCAATTTCCGAATAGTAAAAACGAATAGGGGATAGTGAAACTGAATATCGCCGCCATCACACCCAGTAATATGTGGTGACACAGATTTACAACAGGAAGGAGCTCAACACTCAACAACACACTAACTTCATTTCTGTTGAACACACACACACACACACACACACACACACACACACACACACACACACACACACACACACACCTACAAAACGGACTTTGCCTTTCTTTTATATTTACAGAGCAGGCCTACTCTTCACCACGCTACACACTACCTACCTACCCACCAACCAACCTCTCGTTATGCTGGTGCACATGTTCTCATCTCAGCCTTCAGGAGATCATCAGCTAAATACACAGTTAGGCTTTTTTTTTTTCCATAACCCAGAGATCCAATACCCAGTAATTAGACCTCTACAGCCTTATATTATCTTAGGAATAGTTGAACAGCATACACACAATCTTCCTACCTAAGGTGGGAGTCACCCCACAACTTCATTCCAGCAGTTTTTAAGTAAGGTTGTAACCCAACTTCACTAAATAAAGGTGCTTCTCACGCGTCTGCTTCAGAGATTAGGAGTAGGTGTGAAGAGCCTATATTATATTATATTACATCTATATGAAAAACATGCTTCTCCTATGGCCACTGAAGTGTTCAGATCCCATTCATTTATACTTTGAGTATCCTTGATGAAAACCTGCTCCACAGTCCTCCAAAAAAAGCAGATTCTCAACAAAGCCTCCTGACTTTTGACCTGACCTGCATTTCTGCTCAGCTGTAGGCCTGCTTATTAGCAGAGGAGCCTCAGCCTTTCCATGTACGTCCTCCACAAGCTTTTATTTGTGGTCTGTTGGTTCAGAGCTGCTGTTGTTTACATCCAGAACTCAGACCAAGAAATTAATTAATTAATAAATGACAAATCGAGAGGAATTTAGTCCAGCAGGCTCCATTTTCCGTACTGACAGACACTGGGTGCACTAGCAATCAGAAGACTAGACGCAGCTGAGCTTTTCTGCTAGTTTAGACTAGATAAGACCTTTTCCTCTTCTGTAATCATGTTGTTGTAGGAGCTACTTTTACTGATACTTCACTGATATAAATACTGCAGGCCTACTCTAGCCTTGTTAGTTTTACTTTATCTTTGTCCTCGGTCTGTACTCAGGCAGACATTTCCTTGTTTGTGTGCCTCTGTTGAGTTTCGGGGGGAGGGGAGGCGCAGACATCGTCTCAGAGGCGATACTGTAGCCTGAGAGCTAAAAGGCCAACAGTTATATATATATATATATATATATATATATATATATATATATATATATACACTTTTCACACGAGTCGTCGATGAAGTTTCAGAATAAGTATAGTTTCAGTATATTAGAGCTCAACAGACACAGTAATAGATAAAGACCACAGTCCTTCAAACAGGATAAAGGCCTGTGATACAGGTGTGCTAAACAGGTGCGTCCACAGGTAGCAGCGGTAGTTTCACAAAGCTGATGAGGGAAGATAGGATAAGCAAACTAGCTAACTACATATTAAATCCATTAACCATAAACAAATACAATGTTCCAAAATGTATTTTTTTTAATGAACTTTGTATGAATATGTAAGAATTTAAATGTATGTTAAACTGAAGGGCAAATGCATTTGATAAATTAACATAATAACAATAATACATAATTTTAAAATGAAAATATTTAATATATCCATATATGGATATATCGTTTCTGTCGGAAGTAAAGCCAGCAGTCTTACCTGTTGCTTGCAAGCAGAGACAGATCAGCACAAACAACATGACGACTGAGTTTGAAATATCCTGTTTTTAAATATCCTGCTTTAATAATAAAAAAGAAAAGTTATTAAAAAAAATCGTCGACTGAAGACAAGTTTGTCTGTAGCTCTTATGGCTCAGCAACAACACGAGTCAAGCCTCAGCACTGAACAGAAGGCGGCTGAAACTGGACGCCCTTCCTGGTCAAACCAGTTAGCTACCTGAGCTCGGTTTGGCCCCGCCCAGTGAGTGACGTAGCGAGGGTATCGGTGCGTGACGTTTTTCCTTTCGGTAGATTCCCTCCAGATTTCCTCTAAACCAAAACCATGACTCAATATAAAGTCTCAGGAGAGGCCCTGCAGCTCTACAAACACCTTTACTGATGATATTGCTTTATAACCACTGCACAGCACTCCAACAGAATATAGCCCTCCACATTTGTGCCACCCAAGTGTGGTAGTGAGCTAACCCCCCCCCACCACCACCAATACAACCCCCAACCCACGTCAGCTAACCCCCAACCCCCCCCCCCACCAATACAACCCCCAACCCACGTCAGCTAACCCCCAGCAAACCCCTGTCTGTCTGTACCCTACATTTTAGCCAAAGGGTTGTGGACACAGCTTTATTAGCCTGGATGAGCTTTTGCCTCAAACATCATTTGAGCAAATGTTAAGTCACCCTGTCTGACTGTCTGTCTATCTACAGTGGGCCAAAAAAGTAGTCAGCCACTGATTGTGGAAGTTCTCCTACTTAGAAAGATGAGAGAGGTCTGTAATTTCATCATGGGTACACTTCAGCTATGAGAGACAAAATGAGGAAAAATCCAGGAAATCACAATGTAGGATGTTTAAAGATTTATTTGTAAATTATGGTGGAAAATAAAAAAGGTCAGCTCAATACTTTGTAACATAACCTTTGTGTAACATAACATTTCCTGTAAGTCTTCACCAGGCTTGCACACACTGTAGCTGGTATTTTGGCCCATTGCTCCATGCAGATCTTCTCTAGAGAAGTGATGTTTTGGGGCTTTACCAAAATTCTGTGGGGTTGAGGTCTGGAGACTGGCTAAGTCACTCCAGGACCTTGAAATGCTTTTTTATAGAGCCACTCCCTCATTACCCGAGTGGTGTGTTTGGGATCATTGTCATGCTGGAGGACCCAGCCACGTTCCATCTTCATTGCTCTCACTGATGGAAGGAGGTTTTGGCTTAAAGTCTCTTGATGCATGACCCTGTTCATTCTTCCCTTAACACGGATCAGTCGTCCTGTCCCTGTTGCAGAAAAACAGCCCCAAAGCATGATGTTTCCACCCCCATGCTTCACAGTAGGTATGGTGTTCTTGGGATGCAACTCAGCATTCACTCTCCTCCAAACACAACGAGTTGAGTTTTTACCAAAAAGTTATATTTTGGTTTCATCTGACCTCATAATATTCTTCCAATCCTCTTCTAGATCATCCATATGCTCTCTGGCAAACTTCAGATGGGCCTGGACATGTACTGGCTTAAGCAGGGGGACACGCCTGACGCTGCAGGTCCCTCTCGGCGTAGTGTGTTACTGACGGTAGCCTTTGTTACTTTGGTACCAGCTCTCTGCAGGTCATTCATCAGGTCCCTCTGTGTAGTTCTGGGATTTTTGTTTACCATTCTCATGATCATTTTGACCCCATGGGATGAGATCTTGTGTGGGGCCCCAGCTCGAGGTAGATTATCAATGGTCTTGTAGGTCTCCCATTTTCTTACAATTGCTCCCACAGTGGATTTATTCACACCAGCCTGCTTGCCTGTTGTAGATTCACTCTTCCCAGCCTGGTGCAGGTCTACAATTTTCTTCCTGGTGTCCTTCGACAGCTCTTTGGTCTTGGCCATGGTTAAGTTTGAAGTCTGACTGTTTGAGGTTGTGTGCAGGTGTCTTTTACACAGTCAAACAGGTGCCATTAATACAGGTAATGAGTGGAGGACAGAAGAGCTTCTTAAAAAATGTACAGGTCTGTGAGGGCCAGAAATCTTGCTTGTTTGTGGGTGACCAAATACTTATTTTCCACTATAATTTACAAATAAATTCTTTAAACAAACCTACATTGTGATTTCCTGGATTTTTTCTCATTTTGTCTCTCATAGTTGAAGTGTACCTATGACGATTAGAATTACAGACCTCTCTGATCTTTCTAAGTAGGAGGACTTTCACAATCAGTGGCTGACTAAATACTTTTTTGCCCCACTCTGTCTGTCTGTCTGTGTATCTGCCCCTCTACAACTATATTTGTCAGGCTGTCTATCCCTCTTCAACTATACCAACGTATTTATCAAATTCTGCCAAGAAGAGAGGTCAAAAATCCAGCCAGACTTCTGCCAGAACCTTGTTTAAGATCACCTGGTCAGGGTTTAAATTGCTATGGGACATTTAGCCAAACATTAGGTTCGCTGTATGTATAAGTTTGACACTTTGCAACAAATTCTTGTTTTTTTTTATGTTAAAGTTGTTGTACATTGTAACTCATTCCGCCCCTGAAAATGAACAGTAAATAAAATCACTGAAAGCTCAGTACTACCATGACATGGATGTGTACCAGATGGACGTGTCCATCTGTGTGTAAACAGACCAAGAAAAACAAGGCAATTAAGCAATTAGTTTGGTGATGCAATTCTATAATGTTCCTTTCTGGTCATTATTGTTGGTGTACACAGTAGAGCGCTGAATGCCAGACACATCTAATAACAATGATATTTCTTATGATGGCAGCACTTCTGACCCTCCTGGTAATAGTGACTAAGTTTCTTTACTATATATACAGTTGAAAATGAAGACAAAGATGATCACCAAAATGCAAGTAATCTCTGTAACCAACGTGACACACTGTCAGTTTGGGCCAAACACAGAATCCTGTATATCTGAAATCCAGAGGTCCCCTGTTACACAGGAAAGGCTGAGCTGTCTCTCAGTTGTGCATTAAATCAGAAAGTCACTGGAAGGGGGAGTATTTCATGAGTCCAGGAAGCCAAGGGTCTAGTTAAAGTTACCATCTACACCAGGTTTGTTGCTCCATAAATGGAAAGCAGGTTGATAGCACAAGACATGAGAAGGCCTGAATGAAAGAATTTGATATGTGCATCAGGGCAGCCACATTCCTGTCTTTTGCCCAGGGCCAAAAATCACTAAATCCATCTCTGTCAGTATCAGTGAACACGTTTGCCTTTATGCAGTTTTTAAGCCTTTACCATTTGCCTTATCTCCTGTGTATAAATATGTAGAATTACTTTATGCTTTTTATTCTGGCCTCAGTCTCGCTCAATCTCAACTGGTCTTGAGTACAACACTATTTGATGGAGTTTTACCAGTTCAAAGAAAGCAGTCCTGCTGCTCCACAGCCCAGTCCTAGAAGTAGCTTGGCTTTGGGCATGGTTACCTTAGCATCCTCTACAGCTGCTCTAGAGCATCCAAAAAAGTCCAAATGTTTGGGGACTACCCTTCTACTGAAGGCATTCAGTTACCTTAAGTTGCACCAACTGCTGACACAGATGTGCAAATGCACACACACACGCACAGCTCTTCTAGAATAGGACTCTCTGAAGTCGATAAACATGAAGCTATTGGCACCATACCTAATGCCAGACGTGGTCTAGAAGCAAGTAAAGCCCCTCAGCACTGAGCTGTGGAGCAGTGGAACTGTGTTATCTGGAATGATGGTTGGTGCTTCATCCAATACTTTTGGGATGAGTTGGGGTGATCATCATCCAACATCCCGACCTCACTAAAGCTCCAAAATCTAGTAGATAGCCTTCTTCCCTGGTTAGTAGAGACAGTTACTCCAACAAAAGGAAGATAAACATTTTACGAATACCCTTGATTTTGTACGAAACAATGCATGAGCAGGCGTCCCCATACTTTTGTCTATATTGTGTGTGTATATACAACGTACACATAATACACATAATTGAAGATTTTCATTGCTGCCACGCAAACCCCTTCCAGGTCATTTTGGAGCATTTCTATTGGTCTATTCATCATGAAGTTTTAATGGAGACAACAAAGGATTTGTAGGGGATAGCAACAAGGTTATATGCAATTCTTTACAATTCTGTGCTTTTTTTCTTTCCAGGGTGTGGATGGGTAAGATTATGACAACCAACATTAGTTTCTTTTGATTTAATAATAATAATAAAAATCAATGAATGTGTTACAAAACAACCTGGATAAATTATCGTAGATTATTAGCAGTACAAACATTTTTACATGTCTTTTTTTTTTTTTTTTACACAAGATCCCCTGGATTCATTGCAGGTGCAAGTAAACTAAAAGTATGAACAGCCCTCTAATTCAAATGGGACAGAAAAGGTTGTATATTTGTTAAACTAAAACAGCTTTCCCACAGTTTAAACTTGATTTTAGTAAATTGTGTTACTGATTATATGATTTCTATTTTTACCAATGAACGTGAAACATAATATGTACTTTCATATGCATCTATTCCAAATACCATCTAATAAAACGCTAATGCAAAATTAACCCTGTTATCCCGTTCAAACTGTCATCATTTACAAAAATGACATTTCTGCTTTGCTGACAAATCTTTTGTGAATCAGCTCACTCGAGTTACTAATTTTATTCAGAGTGTGTCTAAAGCAACACAGTGTATTAGGATTTAGACCATTTTCACAACACTAATATAGTCATTTAGCATTCTGCTACTCAAGCAGGCCAAAGACTACTGATGCACACACCATATCCATGTGCAATAACTTCAAACTATAAACTCCAGACTATAAATCTAATATCCAGTGATTTACAAAAGAAAACTGATTCTTCAGACACTTCTTTGGGAGGACAAAAAAAAGTACATATAAAAAAAAGAAAGTAGTTCAGTGCAGTTCACACACCCCTGACTATAAACTTGAGGTTCATTTTACAAAGCAAGATTTCTCAGTAAAGCTGGATAACTTGAGTGAAACCAAAGTAAAGAGTCTCCAGGAAGAATAGCTCCTTTTCTATTTGATAGACATTTCAGCTTCAGGCCTAATCTCTCAGTCACATCTGTAGCGTGCAGTCAATTACCACTGGCAATACGTTTACTGTACGTGGACAATAACAGAAAACCCTAGTGACTCGAACCTCAATTGCAGTAGAAGCCAATGGGTTGGTGCTTCGGCTTCAACGCCTCCCCACTGGCTCCTACTGATTTTCCGTCCTTTCCAAGGCTGAAAAGTCATTCTGTGGCGAGCAACTGTGTGATAAAGATATGGCACACAGACATAGACTGAAAAACGCAGGAGTGTTCCAGTTAAGGGAACTCTGTCTGTTGAGACTGGCATTGCTCAAAAGAACCATGTGAAGCATGAAGATGAAAATTGATGTTCATGTCTATTACCATTAAAACACCATGTGTATATTCCAAATGAAAATGCTTTGTTTATTATAAAGAAAGAAAAACTACAAACAGCCAATATGATTTTGTTTTTTCAATTTTTAATAACAAATGAGGTATTATCCTTGATTCACGCATCAGAATTTAATAGTATTAGACATGTACTTCATAGTGAGGCTTACAGGTCCCAGCAGTCAGTTCCTTCAATGTAATTTGAATGACTGAGTAAAATGCCTTTGTGAAATGTACCCCAGTCACCTGCAGCTGGGGGTGATTATTCACTGAGAGAAGAAGCAGCGTTTATGAGCTTATCTGAGTTCATATCTGTATTTTTCTCTACATTTCCATACTTTTTCCTACATCATCAGCAGAAAGGCAAACAAGAACCAGTAAGTTCAAATGTTACCCTGTAAAAGAATCAGTTCTTTCTCAAATGCTCAGTTCATCATAAGCCTGCAGTGGGAGACAAGTGATTGAGGACTTCCAGGGCTTCACTGAGGATCCATGCTCGATGCCGCTACGATACCATGTTGCCTTAGCTGGGTTCTGAGCATCTGGTTTTTGGATTTCCAGTCTTCCAGCTGTGTGAATGACGAAAACAAAAAGAAAAAAGAAGACGTGGTTAAAGAACAAGGTCAGCTCTCAGCATTAGAGATGCATGAGGATATTGGATTCATATCTACATAGGTAGGTAATAATCAAAAACAAAGAAACAAACACATTTTATGAGATATTAATTGTCTTATGGTACGATATAAATTTAATATGACTAGCTAATGTCCAAAGACTCTCTTGAACTGGTCCAAAAATCACTCAAAATATCTGGACATATCTCTGATGACTACTGGCCTCTATTGTAATCCTGATGATACCTAGAAAATTCTCAAGAAATGAACCATAACATCACAGCAATTACAACAACATAGCATACACTAATACAGTAAAACAAGAAAATGTTAGGACAACGTTAACTTTTTTTTTGTTTATATTATTAATTATTATTAATGGACATTTGATCTTCATTTAACCAATATTAAAAGATGGTAATAGAACAATCAATAAAACTATAAAAATGGCAAGAATGTTTTTTTTGTTAAATGTAATTAATAGAAATGCAAATTTCTTGTGAGGAAAAAGTTGGGACACTATGTCCCTAATAGCTGGTATCTATGAATCTATTGACACCATGCCTAATGCCAGGCATGGTCTAGAGAAATATATAAAGAGTTAAGAGTTGGGGATGAGGTGAGGTGGTGATCATCCAACATCCTAACGCTCTTGCTGATGAATGCAATCAAGTCTTGCTATGCTCAAAAATGTAGTAGAAAGCGTGTTAACCAAGATAGCCACTGGTCTCTACCTCTTGTCGGAGCAGCTGGTTGTCCATCCTCAGTCTCTCCAGCGTTTCCAGCTCTTCTCCTAACCTGGCATTGCTCTGGCGCAGCTCCTGAATGTAGTCACAAGCCTTCGATAAGATCCCCCCTTTACTCTATGAGAAACAGGAGAAAGTAGAAACCCAGGGAGAAGACAGGCAGTCTCATCAGTGACTCAGACACTGCTGGCTGCAAAGATTACGCAGTACAATAGTGACCGATTACTTCAGTGAAAACATACTATACATGCAAGTGTGTGGGAAAGAGGTTTACCTGGCCGTTTTTTGTCGCGTCCATGGTACAGTCAGGGATGGTTTTAGATAGCTGGACAATCCAGTTGTTGATTTTGTCCCTGCGTCTGCGCTCAACTGAAAAAAATGAAAATGATGCAAAATCTGAATATTAGCAGTAGAGAGTGCCAGTAACCTGGTTCTTTAAACTACTACCAGAAAGTCTGTTTTTGTTATATACACTGGGTCAAAAATAGGGTTTTGAGAGAAAATGTGGTGCAAAGCACCAGCTCAGCTATTCTGCGGGATATTCTGGGATATTCTTAATACTTTAAATGCAACATTTGAACACCAGCCCTGTCTTACCTTCATTGTGCTGTGCTCTCCTCTTGTCATCTCTGGAGGTGCGTGGGGCTTCTGTCTTACTGTAAAACAAATGGAACTGGGTTTAAAAAAAAAAAAAAAAAAAAAAAAAAAAAACAAACACCACATTTTTTATGTGAGTGAGGGACATTTACCTCTGCTGGGCTGTGCCTAAAACATCCGGGGATGACATCATCACATAGAGTTGACCTGAGGAGAAGACAAATGTGATTCAAATTTGAGAAATTTGCATACTTCGCCAAACTGCAGTACTTCTCAACAATTTCATGAGAAAGGGATCTAGCATATTAACAAAGAGCCAAACTACTGGAATTGCACAGCCAACTTAAAACTGCTTTGTTAAGTAACCTCATAATATGAAATACTGGGATGTCTGTTACTGTGATACTAGTTTCTTCTGTGACAGCTTGGATTTTTGGTTACAAAAAACTATGCATGTACACTCTGCAAAGGCTTTCGGCACCTATACACGTTATTTAAAACCATTTATCACAGCAAAAAGAGAATTTGCATGGGAAAACCACAACTTTTTGTATGAATGCCATTAGTATTTATTCTAATATTAGTGTTTCACTGAGCAAATAAACACTTACTGACCAGATAAGGAGCTTTCACATATGCCTAAAACTTTTGCACAGTACTGTATGTGACATATCACACACGGAAGGCATTTAGTACACAAGGCATGTATGTGAAAAACCATGAGCTGATGTCAAACTGATAAAATGTTCTACTGAAAACCTGACAGTGTAGTTGACAACACCGACAAATGCTGCTAAGCAAATAAGAGGTTATCCTATGACTTCACTATGCAAACGCAGCTCTGACTTGCTCACCTGCCGGAGTGGGCTGAGTGAGCAGCGAATCAGTCGCATGGACACTGGTCACCATGGTAGCAGGGGTAGTGTCTGCGATGGTGGCCGGATAGTAGTAATGAGTCTCTGTGGCTTCTCCTTCCAGTCCCTCAGCATGAGAGAACACAGCCTACGGACAAACATGAGATCTGTTATCTCTTCTCAAGATCACAGGCAGAGTCAAGGGCCTCTTTCAATATGAGCATAGTACGTAATGCAATAACTTGGTGAAAATCTAATTTACATATGTAATTTACGTATTCCACCTCTCACGTGTTTGCATGCTTGGAGTTTAGTCTGCTTCATTAGTTTTTCACTGGAAGCCAAGTGGAAGTGAACAAGTGGTTTTCAGTCGCCTGATTAGGATTGTGAAGGCATTTTAAAGGACAAACGAAAGTATTTGTTTACATTTACATTTTTAATAATTTCTATTTAAGATTACTCAACAACTTGGTGAAGTATAAGCTTATATTACTTGTTAGCTACACTGGTCTTGTAGCTCCAGACAAATATAAAAAATATATATTTTTTTTAATTTATAAAATAAACTTACATACCAAACACATTCCGGTCGACTGACTATATTTATTAATAAACTTATTAATAATAAAGCAAAAAGAAAAGATTCAGATACCTGTGTTACATTTGGTGATCCAGCCTGGGTGGCTGCAGGGAAGCCAGCCACCACACTAACAGCCGTGGCTCCATCTGTTTGGGTCTCCACCTGCCCATCAGCCACGTGGATCACCCGGTACGTCACCTACGGCACAGGGGTCACAAATCACAAAGTCCTGTTCGACTTATATTTCATATTTTCTAAGCTATTTTTGGGTGCACATCCGTGGACAGACACACAACGTTCTAGTTTCAGTTTTGTTTAAAGGAAATCTTTCTTTGGAGCACAAGACATTTAACGGAACTAGTCTAACAGGAGAACAGCTCTCTGTGTGAGAACAGTCCATTAATCAATTTGATGGTAGTTACAGAATATTACAGAATATTATATTCTAAAGCTAATACACAACTAATATGTAGGCTGGTTTCCAGGAACTGATTATACCTGGCCTCCTGTTCCCTCCGTTTTGAAAAGGTACTTGATTGGCTGATCAGTTGAAAACGAGGCAGCTGACTGGATGGACGCGATAGCAGATGGGTTGTCGGACGAGGCAACAGCACCTTCCACAGAAAACACACTGAGGTTACAAGTCTGCCTAACCGGTCAGTCCAGATGGACAAGCCTTCAAAACATCTGAGGGAAGTTAATACAGCAAACAGTGTCTCTTCACACATTAATGTTTAGCAAACAGGGAGCGCAAACATGGTCGTCAGAGATCCTGCTAGAACTTGAATTCAAATATTTGCTGATGATTTTTTATTTTTTTTTTAACTCTTGCTCCCCTGGGCTGCTTTCAAGAAACATCTTGTCCTATGCCAAGCCTAAAAAAAAACAAAAAACAAAAAACCACAGGAAAACTTTCGCTTTCCCCTGCTTTAAATGACACACCTTCTTCGATGATTGGAACATCCACTTCTGGATCAGGGCTTTTCTGGTGCCTGTAAGACAAATGGTTTAGAATGACTTGCCTTAGGGTGCAAACGATACCCTAATGAAAATCATCATGTGTGGCAAACTAGAGACCCACAAAATACTCTATAATCCTAGACAGGCAAACACAAAATGCCACACCAAAACTGAAACACACAGATACACAACTAAGCTTCCAAGACAAATGAATGAATGCATTGAAAGTATGGCCATGCAGAATAACCAAGAGTCCAGAAATAAAGGGATGAAAGTACCAGCAGAAGAAGAAATGTAATGCACGGATGGGCATGTTCAAGTACGCAAGCGCGAGTGTGACTTCCGCTTAATGCAGTTTGCATAGAGGCTACATCGTGGTCCAGTCAATTTCGAGTCAAGTGGGGAAAAAGTAAATTGGAGTACAGCTGCAGACATATGATCAAGGGCCTCCTCTCTTCTTTAATAATGTTACATGTGGCCATTAGTGGAGGAAAAATCTACCTGGATGAACTAATAGGGCTGTTAATAAACACTGTTTAATGAAAAGATTTTAAACACCCAGTCATATTAGATGCCATACAAGTATGAGGCTGTCAACATGATGATATATGTAGTTTACTAACACTGACTAACTGGACACCTTATTACAAAAAGAGCACATAGTCACCTCCTGACAAAAACACATATCTCCAAAATGGAAACCTTAACTTTCAATAAAAGTTAGTGTAAAAAGATTTTATTCCAAGTCATTTTGGAGCACTGGTCCATTTTTTATGAAATTCTGACACAACGTAGAGACAAACGGTCAATTTACGTCGTCAAAAAAGTGAAAAGACTGACAGTGATGATTAGTTCTGCTTAATGACATAATAAATAGGAAATGCTGAATAAGGTTTATTGCCCACAGTTTCTGATAGTAGTAATGAATTGTAATATGGGATGTACAGTGATATCAGAATCATATCATTGGCCAGTGACGAGGTAAGCGTTTATCCTGGCATTGACACCTGCCTCTGTGATGGGCTTCTGCGTCATCTCACACCACCTACAGCGCTGCCCCATGTAGTCAGCAGCATCAAACAATGTAATTCTTGGGGGCTGGTCCTCATAACAAACCATTAGTACTGATAGCAAGAACAACTTGTAATATTTACTGAATTCCAGCAGTGTGAGATAAGTATGAGTGTATTGGGTGCCACTCATGAGAGAAACGACCAGATAATTTCTACAGTGAACTTATATTTAGTAGTGTTGCTTCAGTGCTGATACTGGCACTTACGCACAGTATCGGTATACATGAAGCTCACTGACACCCTATTTGTTTTTGTTTTTTACATAAAACATTTATGTCTGCATACTTTATTATGAAACCAAATAACCAGTAAAATCCAGTCATAAATAGGTATAACCATTCAGCAGACATTTAATGGAACTTTTACATTTTGGTTCTAAACCAGAAGTTGAGTTTCAGCAGCTTGTTTTCATGGCTCTGAAAAGTGAATTTTAAACACCGATTAAAAAGATGTTTGGTGAAGCTTAACAAGATTACACTTCCCTACTTGCACGTTTCTGCATTGTGACAATCTCAATTGTTTCATAGCTCTGAAACCTTTTAAATGTGCAGCTACTTAACCAGAAAATGCTGTTCTTTCAAGCTTGTTATGTCTTATTTAGGAAAAAAAAATAGTATATATATGTATATATATATATATATATATATATATATATATATATATATATATATATATATATATCGCCGTATTTAAGTCAGAGTAGGTATCAGTACTCTGTATCTGCAGATACTTGAAATTGCGGTATCGGTATGAGAAAGGAAAAAGTGGTATCGGTGCAACCCTAATATTTGGCATATTCCAGTTGTTACAAAATACACTTAAAGCCGTTAAGCTACAAAATCTGAAACAGTTTGGTCACCTTGGTCTTTGCTGAACTGAAAAGTAGTAAATGCTTAGCTGATCTTTAGCTAGAGAACCATAAAAACAAAAACAAAAAATCAGCAAATACAATTACTGACTTCTAAACATCTTGAAAAATTTATTTCTAAGTCTTAGACCTTCATTAGCAAATGAAGCCTAAGGCATGTCATCAATTGCTTTGTAAACTCTCTGGCTCTTCTTCTTCTTCTTCTTCCTCAGTGTTTACCTGTCAAACACTGGGAAGATGAACGTGGTGATGAAGCAAATGGTGATGCGAAATTGACTGTAGCCCAATGTAGACTCTAAGCATAAGAGAAGACACTCATGCAGCTGGATCTGATCTTCCCACAGAGCTCCTGCAGATCCAGCACTTGCTGCAACTCACCCTTTCATGGTGTCAAGTCACGGTGTTGGCTACAATCTTAAGGTCCTTTCCGAACTCCCAAGGGTTTTAATCACTGTTTATCGACAGCTGCCTAATGGTAAAGCACACGGTCATGAAAAATGGTCAGTCAGTCAGGAGCTGGGCAGTGCTAGCCACACCAGCCTGGGATCCAGTCTGCCCTTAGGTGCCTAGCTAGCCTTTGAGCCCTGACAGGAGGCAGGTAAGACGGTGTACCAGTGTTTTATTATGTTGTTAATCCCTACAGTATAATTCACACTGTCAGGACTGCAGGACTGCAGGACTTGAGCTCTAGTGTGCATGACTTACACTGCTGCTCTCCCACTGTTGCACTCCTCACACCCTGTCTGAGCGCAGCTGGATCAGGTCATTAGCCACATATCCTGCACTGGCTGCAAGAGTAAACACTTAATGTGAAATAATCTTACAGGAAATAATCTCCAGACAACACGACGGAAGAACAGCAAGCCTCAAATGCAACGTTAGCCTTCTTTGCTAGCTAGCTCCTAGCTTCCCCTTGGTAGGCTAGCTCGCTAGTGCTAGCGTCTAAACAAACACTACTAAACAATGGCAAAAACACCTCCACCGAAAGGTCTGGGGTTAACAAACCGGCTGAACGGACGCTGGGTATCCTAATAATCCGTTCGCTTTGTCAAACAAGGGTTTCGTTCATTATTTATCAGGAGTAATTACCATTAAATCCTCCCAAACAGGCATTCCGGAGACGGGTGCTCTGCGCATGCGCCTTCTTACGAGCTGCAAAAGACTCCTCAAGCAGCGCCCTCTAGTGTTTACAGCGCAGACCAGCAACCTGATGACCAGCTGTTTCGGCCTCAAATGCCACCACTGACACAAGCCATAACTCAGGTTTTACTTAACTCAAATGCATGATCTATGTAATGCAGTTTTCCTACTACAGGTTTCCATTTCAGATATCAGCTATGACATTTGTACCGATAATAAAATCACATCTACAGACCTATAAAGCCTTCCTGACTAGTCATTCTGCCAGGGTGACATCTCCTTAATGTCATTTCGACATGCACAACATGGATAAAAGTATTGGGACACCGGCTCGTTCCTTGATTCTTCCTAAATTAAGGGTATTAATAAGAGTTCATCCGGCTTTCGTTGGAGTGACTTCCTTTAATGTCCATAGGAGAAGGTTTTCTGTTTTTTGGATTTGAGGATTTGATTAGATTCGTTGACAGGAGCGTCAGCGAGGTCAGGATGCAACTCATCCCAAAAGTACTGGATAGAGCTCCATCATTCCAGAGAACACAGCTCCACAGCTCACTGTTGAGAGCTTTATACATACATCTGACATTAGACATATAGGTTCATAGGTTCATGTTTTCCTATTCTATTGGCAGTACTTCTCTATAGGGACTAGACGAGCTATGGGTGCAAATCTGTGTCAGCAATGGGTGCAACTTAAAAAACCTAAATGCATTCATTAGAAGGAGTGTCCACAAACATTTGGCCTAATAGTCAATGGACATTATCAATTTACACTGAATCTCACTATCTTACGTATAATTCTATTTTAAGTAGGTTTTACTATTAAGAAAACTAATAACAGATAAAATGGACACACAAGGCCTTCATTGGACAGCAGTAAGCATACATGTGGCAGCTGGAGGTTTGAGTAAAAAGGTTATTGAAAGCAGCAGATGCAGTCAAGAACATCCGCAACCACAGCCATACAGTTAACCCACTTCCGAAACCACTTCTCATGATTGCTCTTCATTCATTGTTGCACCCCCTACTAGGTCTATGTGTAACTGCAGTGTATTAGTATTAATGCCAAGCATAGTATTTGACTTCACTAATAATAATATTTGAATTTAAGTTTGACTAATAATAACCTGGTTAGGATGGCTGCTGCATGGCTTGCCACAGTGCAGACTCTGTTGTTGTGATTGTTTGGGTCTCCAATCAACCAATCAACCTTTATTTTCGCTCAGAGGTATATTAAGGGTGACCCTCATTTTTCAATGTAGCTGAGCTGATTTACAATAAACAGGGATTGAAAGAAAAAAAATAAAATAATATTCAATCAACTTAATTAAAAGCAATGGTGGTAAAAAGAAAACACAATAAACAATTACAAAGAAAATAACTATATAAATATTTATAAAATTTAAATAACTAAGCTGGGAATTAATAACCTAAAATAAAACCAGAATTAAGATGACTAAAAAAAGGGCAACTGGAAATGAACTATAAAATAAATAGGTAAAAGTATCAGTAAAATTTTCAAACAACCAAAAAAACAAACAAAAAAGAAAATAGATCAGACAATGAAACTAAAACTCAACTAAACTTACAAAACATCACTAAAATTCATAATTCCAGAATTAGGATATAAATAATAATATGTAAAATTTAAAAGCAAAAGAAACTAAAACAAAACAACTTGTTTATAATATTTTTTAGGGGATCACTGAGTATATGTGCGTATGATCAGGTGATATCACTGCAGGTTGCGTTGGACCTCCATACGCTGCTTTTGCTTCATAAAGAGCTGTGAAAGACAAACTGCAGCATCTCATCCAAGACGATGAGTCAGTGTTTTTAGCAGATTGGTAAAGCAATGTTCTTCCATGGAAAGCTTGCATCCTGAAATATCGGACCATTGCTACTGTACTATTAATGGTGAATTCCATTTCTAAGGGACCCCTTGTGCAAATCTGATCATGCCATGGTGCTGCCATCATATAAACAACCCAGGTAACATGCCTCTGTGGGGCCTGTATGGGTAGCCCAACTGGGAATCAGTAAGTTTTGTCCATGGTTCCATGTTGGCTTCACTCATGGATGCCTACCAGGGTCAGTGATGGGACCAGGAGGCTGCACATGGAGCCTTGATGGGACCCATGTAAGATTAGGGTGGACTTTAACGGTGGGTCCCATGTGCAAAGCCCATACTCATAGTCGCATACTCAACATATGTACAAACCCACTCAGAGCCCATGCTTACCTGGACCCCATCTAGCCCACGTTCCACCCATGTGAGCCCCACGTGAGATCCATGTTGGCTGGGAAAACACTGTGCTGGCCAACTGGCCTCCGTGGTTATCGACATATTTAATATCTCTCTGAGTCGGTGTGTTGTGTCGCAATGTTTGAAAGAGTCAATCATTTTCCCTATTCCTAAAGCTGCTAAAACCTTCTCACTGAATGATGGCAGACTCATAGCACTTACCTCAGTTGCTACTGAAAGCTTTTGCGTGTATTATCCTTACTCATCCTAAATCACACACAGCTTCAGTTCACTTACTGAGCAGATCGATCAGTCAATGATGCCGTTAATCTTGCTCCTCATCACATTTTCAGGCTCATGGACCTTGCTAATAATTAGGCCCATATTCTTTTAAACAGTGAACATCATCAAGCTTTTTCAAAAGTTAATGGATGTAAACGTTGACCCAGCTTCACATCATTGTTTTTGGCCTTGTTTTATTTAAAAGAAAACAGACAGTTCAAATGATTAAATAATAAACATTCAATAAATGTTGTTGTTGCTCAGTACAGGTGTGCCTCAGGGCTGTGTGCTGTCTCAGTGGCTCTTTTTTCCCCTCTTCACTATTGATCTAAAATTGCACATCTGTAAAAACTCTGAATTATGTGGGAAATACCAGCATAATAGGCCTTATTAGAGATAATTACAGAGGTGGTAAACAGATGGTGAACTAACAGTGACCTCCAGCTTAATACATCAAAAACAGCTGCGCTTATTGTAGATTATAGGAAGAGACAGAATATAAAAAGGTTCACGATTCTTTAGAGAGGAGTGTTACTCTGAACACGTCAACAGAAAATCTATGCAAAGGGTGTTTATTTAAGTAAAAAGTCACTTACTGGTTAATTATATTTGTCCATTATCGAGAGTGTTCTCACTAGGCCTGTCAAGATCTATTTGGACTATATTTTGCTTATATATTATATATATATTTTGGTTATATATAATTGCAATAAACCAAATAACTGGTATTTCACTTTCCACTCATATAATAAGAATATGATAGCATAATAATGCAGTTATACCCTTTTAAAGTATAAAGACATTTAAGTATTAAGTATTCAGACACTGGAACTGGAATATAAAAATATGATGAAATATCCTACAGAAATAAATTAAAATGCTGTTTTTAAATAAAGTTGATGTTACTGGCTTGTTGTTTAATGGGCTCTCCTCAGATCTCAAATCTTTGGGCTATTTTCGACCCAAACGCTGGATTAGGCCATATGGATGGGTGGGTCATTTTGCTGGGTCGTTTTATTTAGATTGAAAATATTAAACAGTTTTATATACTGCTAATCTGAGAGTAATAGCTTGCTATGAATTGAAATATCTATTTAGGTCTTACTGGGAGGGGGGCACTGGTAGCTGTAGCTCATTTTGTAATGAATATTAACATATTAAGAATTAAGTATTAAGTATTAGTTGTCTAACATTAGACTACCAGTTGAATTGCCTAGTTGACCTGTCCAAATTACTATCTTAACTAATAGGCAATAAACCTTTATAAGCCTGTTTGGGTTATTTGTTTATGCTATATATTAACTCAGTGCTGGGTCACAGTAACCATATATTTTGGTGACTCTCATGACTTATGACTGATGTTTGGGTTATTAATTTATGTTATATAGTAGCCTAAATGTTTTTTCCCAGAATATGGCTCTTCCTGACTTCTTCTTGTTGAAGCTTTAGCCATTTCCAGACTTCACTACTTAAACTCTCTCCTCTTCAACCTTTCCTTACAGGCCACTTCTCCTGTACAGAGCATTTAGAAATCTATTGATAACAGACAAATCACTTTAATCATTTTTTTTATAAGCATAATCTGATAGAGAAATAAATGTAGCTGTGATACATAGTACTGTCCTGCAATTCTTACCCAAAATATACAAACACACATACTCCTGAGTCAACAAGACTTAGTTTTATTAGCTGTTACTAATTACAGCTTGATAATACTGGTAATATATTCAAACTAAGCTGCTGAAATCCATTACATACAGTAGTAAAAGCATGAGTCTATTAGCATGCCTTTTAGAAAGTCTGTAACTTTCTAATAGACAGCACACACAATTAAAAAGCACATATATATAGTTTGACATCAGTTTGGCATCATAATTACATACTCTAGTACATTAAGGTACTGCATGAATAAGTAATACTACAGGCTAGCAGATAGCAGAAAAAGGCTATCATCATAATGTCAGCTGCAGAAAAAAATACCACATCAATTATTCTCGTAATTTGAAATTTGCAAAGCACTTAGTGGTTGGCAGCAGGGAAGGACCATCTTTTTCAGTGCAAAAGTATTGTGGCTACAGTGCCAAGACAGAACTAGACATGCGAGTTCTTCTCTAAGTGTTGCCCTGGCTCACAGCACCTAAGACAGCAGAGGGGCGGCGAGGAGGGCCAACAGCAGGGTCACTCCAGCATTCTGCAGGACATTGCAAGCTGAGCAGGCTTCCACCTTGGCTGGAACAGGCAAATATGGGAAAAAGAAAGAGAGGGAATTGATTCTTATGAGTACCACTGTGTGCGGACATTGTGTACATCAGTGAAATGGAGAGACTTCCCCAATCCAATACTCATGTAATAGTAAATTGCCTGATACTGGAGCAAAAATGAAAGGAATCCCATGCAGTTCTATAACGATTCTAGTTTGAAGTATACCACTACCTGTAGCACAACATTAAATTAAATAAAGCAAAGTAAAATGGCTCATGTTCTAACAGCAGCAGCCACACACACTTTAATGTTAATATAATTAAAATAAATAAATATTGATTTACAATGTTACAAATGTGATTATTTAATTAGTTGTTAGTGTAAAATATGTGTTATTCTAGTATAATGCCTAGCTTGTCTATATTAAGAAAACTGTCCTCAAAAAAGAAACAAACATTTTATGGACAATTAAAAGATATACATTTTTTATAAAATATAGAACGTTTGTAAAGTACTAGCCACATTCAAATAGATCCATATAAGTGTTTTTATATGACAGCGATGGCAGCTAGCTATTCATTAATGTTATGTTACTATTAAGCCCTTAATGCATAATAGCTTATTACACACTAAGGTGTACTATTCAGGAACTACAGGGATTTTTTAAGGGGTTAAACTACATGTGACTGTTGATATAATTTTATGCTGCAATGTGCAACAACTGGTTGATTTCGTTGTAAAAGAGTTTAAATAATTAAGAAAATGCTGCAGTTTTGGGTAAGGCTTCCTGAAGGCCAGAAGAGGTTTGAACAGTCTGGCATTTTTGTATGGCCATCTTGAGCGAAATAAATTATTAATAATTTACTTTACCTTTTTAGTGACTTTTCCAAAAAATATCTGTATTGGACGATACACAAGATAAGATACTTTCAGTATAAAAAAGGTGGCATAGTGCCATCTCTAATCAAAAGTAAAATGACCATTCTGTTATCTAAATGCTTTTGCCTGCACTGCACTTCCTGCTGAAAACCCAATCACTCAGCCATGATTTTTTAATTGACATTTTTATATGACACTAATCCAAAATCCAATTATGGCCAGACAGATCAGACAGCAAAAGCCACAAGTGACACACTGGAGGAGATGGCACAGAGAAGAGGGAGAATAGAGGATGCTGCATTACTACAACCAACCAATCAAACAACCAAGAAAAAAAACAAAGGCTGCTGAAACCTGATTATCTGGTTAACAAAAAAGGTGTGATAAAAGTAGACCTTTTTTAATGATGGTATTTGCATTTGCATAAAAACCTAGCTACAGTCGCAATCTGACAAACGTTCAGCTGTTTGCATTAAACCATTCAAACAAGCATGATTTAAATTGCTCAACACAACTAAGTGCTTTCTCCAAATTCAACACACAAAAAAAACACTTTTAATGACGACTACTCTCAGAATTACTCTCAGAAAGAGAATAATCTCTTTGTGACAAGCATCTTTAGTACTTTAGCACACTTGCTGTTATAACCAGCTTCCGCAGTGTTACGGAGGAATCTTAGCCCATTCGTCATAGACAGTGGCCACTAGTTTGTGACAGGTCTTGGATTTGTGTTCTGCAACTGCCTTCTTCAAATCCCACCAAAGATTTTCTATGGGGTCCAAGTAACAAAACTTTGACAACCACTCCAGAATCTTCCAGGATTTCTTCTGAAACCAAGTTTTGTTGGACTTTAAGGTATGCTTGGGATCGATGTCCTATTGGAAGGTCTAATGACTTCAAGCTTCAGCTTCCTCACAAAATGCATGATGTTTTCCCTTAGGATTTCCTGATTTCCTATTTGATTGAATCCATCTTGCCCTTCCATACGCTGCAGGTTTTCTGTGCCAGAGGAAGCAAAGCAGCCCCAGGATATCACTGAGCTGCCATTATACTTTACTCTAGGCAGGGTGCTCTTTTCATCATATGCTTCATTCTACCTCCTCCAGACAAACCGCTGATCCATAGGCCTGAAAAGGTCCGGTTTTGTTTCATCGCTCCTCAGAACAGAATGCCAGAACTTCTGTAGCTTAATTATCTGGTTTTGAGCAGATTGAAGCAGATTGACTTCTTGTGCTTTTGGGTCAGTAGAGGCATGGAGACCTCCAGCGTTTAGTTTGCGCCTTACTGTGCAAACTCAAACCTCAGTGCCTGCTGCCACCATATCTTGCTGCAGGTCTTTTGCAGTAACTCCAAAGTTTTTGACCACCTGCCTCCTCAGGAATCTGGTGGCAGTAGCCAGTAGCCGGTAGTGTAGCCAGTGTTCCTTCAACTTTAAACTTGTAAACTGTGCCTCCAGCTGTATCTATAGGTACAATCAGAGCCCTTGCTCTCTTTTTGTACTTTTCCTTGTTTATGCAGGCGATGATTTCTTCTCTAAACTTTCTGGACAACTCTTTTGAATTATTTCTAACATGCAATGAAAGTTACAGTCAGAAAAACCCTAGCCAGTCCAGGTATTTGATGTATTTTATCAAAGCACACTTGATGCCACTAATGAAGCCCTTGATTTGCAAAAGTGTGCTCTTATGAGGGCTTCTATTCAGGGAGTTGAATACTTCTGAGACTGTAGTTGTCATTAAAAACATAATTTTGTGTTGAATTTGGAGAAAGCACTTGTTATATTAGTCGTGTTGAGATATTTAAACTGTTTTTGTTCGATTGGTTTGACAAATCTGTACATTTTCCTAATAAACCTAATTTGCAATGTGGAAAGAATTATTGCAATGACAGCTGTAAGTGCACTGTATGACATTTGCTGGCTGCTTAGGATTTTAAAAGAACAGGTCAAAATACACAAAGATCATTAAAGAATCATCAGGTAATGTAATATATGCATATAATGCACCCATACCGCAATACATACATTTTCATGCACCACACGTTTTGACTGGCACTGACCGAGTCTATCATGTTGTGCCACAAGAAGTGGTCAGCCAGATTTGGCATAAAACCACACAGCAGACTCTATCTGTGAGCCATTTATCCAAATCTGAATTGCCATAAGTAAAAAAAAAAAGAGGGATGAAGAAAGAGAGAGAGAGAGAGAGAGAGAGAGAGAGAGAGAGAGAGATAGAGAGAGAGAGACTAAAAGTCTCAAAGAGACTAAAAGAGACAGGAAGAGAGAAGTAAAAACTTTTAGATGGTCTTACTTGTGTCCACAACTGCTGACAATTTTTCGACACTCTCTTTAGTGTCGAGAGAACAGTTATATTTCTTGGGAATTTTAACTTCAGGGCCAGTCAGGGTCAGATTGCAAAATTCTTTGACGACAATTATTTCGGCTTTGTTCTTGTAGTCGCTGTCCTGCTTCACTGTTTTGTCAGTAGAGGCCACCACTTTGTTCTCTGTTGTAACGGTGCATTTCAAAAGCTCACTACCTTCAGGTGACTTGCATGTGATCTGTAACTTGTTGTCCTCTATCAGACATTTAGTTGTGTCAATGCTGGCCACACCTGAAGAAAAAAATGGAATTTGTTATATTTAGGGCGTCACAAATAATTCTCCTACCCATGTCTTTTACAGCATGAACCAGCTCCTGATGGACACAGCCATTTATATTTAGTTGTGGTTGGAGGTTTCCATACACTCATCCTGGAAGATGAATTTCAATATTTGGCTTTAAATGATTTCATTGAACTGTCAGCTAAATCTTCCAGAATGTCTTTTATTGTCAATAGGAGTTTTGATGAGTTATTCTCTCATAGTTGTCTCCAAAACTTCAGATTCATCCACTATTTCTGTTAAATGTCATTTTGTCAATACATTGCAGACTGAGAAAACGGCTAGCTGGAAATGTCATGTATAGCCTTCTTCTGCAATGTTGAAATAAGTGATTTTAATGTTTATAGTGCTAGACACCTGTTTAGAGGAGTCCATGGCTGCTGATTGTTTAGAGAAAGTTTTGAAATATGCATATCTGGCCTTTCCTAATGATGGCTGTAAACAGGCCATAGCCCCAGCAAAGTAATTAAGGTCTGTAAGCTGCACATCTGCATAGTACGCCTTCCTGTTTTCACTTTAAAGCTGTAAAAAAAACTAAGCTCAATGCACCTTATCTTGATTAAAATCTGGAAACAAATGTTTTGCATTCTACATTCATTTTACTGGAGTGCCCAAACTTTTGCATGCCACTATTGTTAATAATAGGTTGCCTACTTCAGTATAAGCCATCACATATACTGTAATAGTAAGCACATTAAGACAACTTCTCATTTTTTCATATGTAATATTAAGGCTATACAGCTATTTAGGCATAGCAGAGGCTGCACTCACCGCTCAACCCTGAACTGTGAGGACAGCTGTTGGTTTGTAAACTGCTGAATACTCTTTTTTTGTATGGGCTCATTTAATTAAACACAATTAAATCTACACTCCTGCAATGTTGATAAATAGGGGTTAGTATTTGTTATATTCAGGTGTCATTTTTCAAAAGCGTGATACCTTTCTCATCAAAATTAGTTATCAAAATACCTTAAATGGTTATTCTTAAGGTAATCGACAGCAACATCCTAATTAAGTCCAGCACATAGAAATTTGAAGTCTAGGGTTGTCTAGGGTTGAGCAGTATACCACTTTTTGGAATACCATGGTATGAAAATGGATGGTTATTATACAGTGTACATTTGCTTGATACTGGTATTGCAAAAAAACAAAAAAACAACCGGATTCAACATGCAAAAGAATTCCACCAATTTCTTTCTATTTTCAAAGTTGCAACTGTTTAATGGAGAAAATAAACAGCAGATTAATCTATAATGAAAATAATAATTATCTGGAAATAATATCTCACCTAATGAGCAGCTTTCTTGTTTATTTATTTTTAAACTGGAGACAGTGCTTGCATTAATTAATTGTTTTAACTATAGAAAAGCTTTTTTTCAACCAAAAAACAATTCCTTTAAGGGTCTGTGTAAAATAATAATAATAATAATAATAATAAGAAGAAGAAGAACAACAACAACAACAACAACAAGAACAAGAGGAAGAATGGTAAAATACCATATACTGTGATATTACCACATTGTGAAAATCTCATACCGTTGCAACCCTAGTTGTGTCATCATTCTCTGATTAGTGTCAAGCTAATATTAGGTTCCTAAATGAATTGTACTGGACAGAAATGAATAAGATTTTGAATATCGCTGCTATCACATCTTCAACAATACAAAAGTATTCCACACCTGATTTTGTTCTGTATACATTCTTCTTCTGAATGTCATTGGATCCCCGGACTTACGAAGATACGAAATTGACTATGTGTGAGCTAACCCTGCTGTGAAGTGAACTGTCATCATAAGACTAAGATTGTTCTGTCCATAATAAGGTACATTTTAAACAGCTGCTTGTTATAAAACTGTTGGGTTTAGCAGTTGTCTTATTTTTGTGCAATGACATTATAATGAGCAGATGTAGCGATATTCATATTTTGACTCCTACACTCAAATATATAAACCCTAAAAAGGGTTCTGTGAGCAAGCGAGTGTGAAGAACCTTTAAATCGGTTCAATTGGTCCACTTCAGATCCACTTTGAACTTTTCAAATGTTTCACACAATCACAATCATCTCTTTTATAGAAATGGTTCTTTATGGAACTAAAAATGGTTCTTGTACTGCAGAACCCAAAGAACCCTTGGAACCACCCTTTTAAAGTGTGTAAACAAAGAGTGTCAGAACCCTTTTTGTTCACCACAGCGCTTAAAAAACTGAATTCATTTCCGTCTTTGTGAAACTGAGCCCAGAAGAGTTTCTAATACAGGCATTAGGCTGATTACAGACTGACGGTAAACTTCAGAGGTCTATAGCTTTATGCCTTCTTTGAGGAGCAATGATTTAGCTTATGATTTAGCTGCTCCGCTTTAAGTAGCTTCGTTTGTATTAGATGTTAGTCCCACTTTGGGCGCTGCCATTGCATACCAGGACACGCCGCTCAGTTTAGGTCTGTGTGACTAATTGTAATAAGAAATGTTTTGTTTCTGTAGTGTCGTTTCTCTCTGTTGTGGATGATGTTAATGGAGAAAAGACAGATTAGTGCTATCTTACCCATCAGACAGAATGAGAACAGGATACTGTGGTAGATCATTATGACTCCAGAACACACACACACACGGTGAAACCTGGAGATGGAGCACAAGAGAGCACTCACAGATCAATATCGCTTAATTGCATTTTAAGACCCAGTGAGAACATGCATACAGCACAGAAAATGGGCGTTGACAGAAGTGCCATTCCAGGCTGAGCAGAGACAGACTTTTTTGCTCACAGGGAGAGTCTCGAAAGGGAGAAGAGATTTATGTGAGAAAAAGTGGGACAGCAGATTGAGATGTTTAGCAGGCTGACCACATGGCAAGACACATTCATGGCTTTGAGGACACGCTTAGTGCAGTAAATGAATGCTTCATTCCGAACCACATGTTTTTTCTAACGGTAGTCAGATGACTTACTACGGAAGTCCCACATGGGTGGGGTCACCTCCAGTAAACTGTGAAACGTCTGCTAAGTTACTGCTAACAGACGAATCCATACAGATATCTGATCAAATATATCAAATTTACAGATTTATATTAATATATAATAAAGTCACTTATTAAAACATATGTAATTGTATGTCATATCCATCATGCTTTTTTTTTTTTAATAATGTGACATATGTGTCAACATATCTGAAATTGGCCATTTTTGAATACTTTTGCTATATTTGAACATATTTAAACATATACGTGCAACACTTATATGATAGAAAACTATGGCTGTCATGCAAAAAGAAAAAACCCTTTCAATGTACGTCAATGTAAAAAGTAATTTTGCACTATTTCTATAATTCCATTGGTCATTATATTCTGACACGATTTAAAGGGTGCCAAATATGTCAAAAAGATCAATAAAATGGCAAGGATAAGATTTCTGCTGGACACTGATGCTATATATGAAGTATTTGACATATATTTATTGCCATTCAATGAAAAACATGTATGTATACAAGAGAACGCAAAAATGCTCCTTACTTTGAATGAAAGACAATGTAGAACAAGAGTTTATAAGTCATTTAGAGCTTTTCTATTGGCCTTTTCATCTATAATTATTGACACAGTATACAGAGCAACTACAGGGTTCAAACCATGGAGAAAACTAAAAACAGACAAAAACGCATATGCAGATGCATATTTTTCATTGGACAGCTGCAAAATACTGTAATTAGTTAGTTTAGTACATTTTTACCTACCAATCTAATATATATGTTTACTCTATATTATTCATTATTCATATCCAGTCATATATATATATATATATATATATATATATATATATATATATATATATATATATATATATGCCGATACATTTTTCTGACATGGCTATGTGCATATATTGTGAAAGCTCATGTGAATATTTCTGAGTCTGTTTTTTTTTTTTTATAATGTTAAAACTAAAGTCTGTAAATATAATAAATTAGTATTTGCACATTTCTGTGGCTTAGTCTAATTTGACTCATTTGAAAAAGTTCTGTCTCTGTGTCTTTAGCTGCTCGGTCACATGTCTCAACACAGCAACCACATTTAAAATAAGGGCCAAAACTTTCCACAGACCTGGTTAAAGGTGGCTGTGAACAGCACACTGTTAGTCCAGCAATTAGTCACAAACATAGCAAACATAGCCCTACATTCAAAGATACACTACACAACATTTATTACATGGATAATTATTGCTAAACGATAAAAAAGTACAAACATGTACTAATGAAATATATATATATATATATATATATATATATATATATATAATATTTCATAAAATATCATATAATAATATATTCGTGTTGAAATGACTTTTAAACCAAGCTAATTTAACACATTATTTTTCTCAGTGAAACTATAAAGCATTGCATCCTTACATGACCTACCAGACTCCCCGGGAGAGGACAACCACAAAGTGCTGACCATGCCCAGTCACAACTCCCCTCTATTCGGACTCACTGTCTGCCAGATGGTGGTAGGCTTGTTCATTCTCTAAGGTAAATATAGTTTATTCTTACCGTTGAAGTCTAATTCTCGTCGGATGTGGAAGGTGGTCGACTGCTGGTCTTCTGTTGGACTCTGGTCCTCTGTGCTCACTTCAGAGGCAGAGGTGGGAGGGATACAGCAACACGCCCCTGCACAACTCGCTGTGTCATTGCACAAAAAAACCCCCACTGGCCTACCCCCGTTTCCATCCACACAGCTCTCGAACTTTCCATTAGTGATGACAGGTAGTGAAACAGCAGCAACTGTAAAGCCTTTACCAATAAAAGGAGTCTGATAACATTCTCTGAAGGGTCTCCAGTTAGTCTAAATCTGAGGTAATAGCAGTGCAGTTTAGTCTACTAGTCTACTCTTGTTTAGGTGAGGCATCAGTGAGGGCATCACTACAGCATCAGTAACCTCCATTGTACACCATGAAATACATCTCATAACAGCTACTTTAGCCTGTTTTAAAACTTATCTTCTTAGTTCTAGTAGCTGCTTTCTTACTCTGCAAAATCAGAAATAAACCTGTGAAGTGAAGTATGCCTAAAACCAAGGATGCACTCACTCACTTAAGCCAAAAGCTTAGTCACTGCTAATGCAACTGATGGAAACAGGCCATTCTACCATTTCCGCCATTAACAAGAAATCATCTTCAGAATAAAACACCAACAGGAGGATGATAATTCTACTTTTTGGATTTGGATTTGAATGCTTTTCAGTTGTGTGCCTGGACAACATAATCATAGTTAGTGTTATTTTATGTAAAACAATCATTTTCATGATTAGGAAATGAAATTATCTCATTTCCTATGTTCCTGTGTTGTTTGGAGGGGTTCATGCTTTCAGAGCCGGCCCATGGCATACTTGATTTACGCGGCCGCTTAGGGCCCCAACGCCACCAGCACCAAGATACCATGATCAAAAAATATCAAAATATATACTTTATAAAAATTTCTGCTGTTAGCGGCTGCCACTGTAGAGCTAATGCAGGTACGCGCCGCTTAGGTGGTCGATAAAAACCCTGGTGCCTGAGCGTATTGCACAATATGTCTGCTGCTGAGGTGGTGGAAAGGGGGGCCCCAAACGAAAATCTGCTTAGGGCCCATAAAGGCTTGGGCTGGCCCTGCATGCTTTCTTGTAATTCTGTGAGATTTGTGGGCTTGTTGCACACACTGCTCTTATTATGTCTATCCACTGGTTTTCAATGATGTTTATGTTGGGATACTGTGAGGGCCATGGTAAAGCCCTCAGCTGGGGCCTACTAAGGTAGTACATTATGGATTTTGAGGTGTGAGGGTGCTGTAGATGCCACCCTCTTTTTGTTTTGTTTGTTAACAGATGGGATGGTGTTAGCTTTCAGAATTGGTTGATATGTAATTGAACCCATTCTTCTTCCCTATACCTGTGAAATGTTCCCCATGCCACTGGTTGCAACACAAGCCCAAAACATGACCAGTCCACCCCTGTCCCCTGTTCTTTTCCTTAAATGACGCACCCTTTTTTCTTCTTGCATACCTTCATCAATCCACAGGACTCGTTGCCAATATGCATCTGGCTTGATTAGATCTTCCTGAATCACTTGCCGCAAGAACACCCCCAGTCCACTGCAGGATGCTTTCAACTCCACAAATATTTCCATACTATACATACACATCTTCATACTACTCTTTTATTTAAACACAATGGAACTTCATCATTTCTATAAAATAGATATGCATCTAATCATCAAATGTCAGAGACAATACACACCCAGGGTTTGGAAAAACTCCCTCTTTTGAAGGTACAGCAAGCATCCTGGCTTCTTGTAAATGTAGGTTCTATATGTTTACAGGAAACGTATATATGACATAGATGAACTGAGATGAACAGGCTGCAGTCGGCGTTCATTTATTTCCATCTGCATTTCAGTACATAGATCCTTGAGTATACAATGAAGGCGTCAAAATGCAGCAGACAGCAAGTGCACAAACAGGCCATTCTGGCATCTGGATATAGGCCTACATTCAGATAAATGTAAAATATGCATAACAGGTAAAGGACACAATATAACGAAATCAAAACAGCTTCCTTAATGCAGTGGATCACAAGCAGCTCTAGTACCTTTCCACCTCAAGGAAACCAGATGCTTAAGATGCTTAAGGTTAGTGCAGGAGCTTGCAGGCATTAAGAAAATGAAGTGAAGGCCGTCACAAAAAGCTAAAACACAACACCTACACACATTACACCTTCCTGCACTGTTCAAACATTGGTCTCCCTTATTTATCCGGCTACCATTTTTTCTTTTCATTATTGCTATGGTGCAAAAGAAGCATGTGCAAAAGCATCTGAAAAAGCAGCACAGTGTGTAGAGAAGTACAATGGAAGACACAAAGCACGTACAGTCATGTGAAAAACTTGGGACACCCCATGAAAACCTTTGTCTTTTTTAACATATTTAAACACATGGTCTTTTAGACCTTTGATCTTCATTTGGCAGCAAGGGTTTCCTCCTTGAACACCTCCCATCCTTCTTCAGTCTCTTTCTGAGAGTAGATGCTGTACTTTATCATCAACTATGGCAAGAGCTACCACAAGCAACCTGTAGGTCCCATGAAGACATTTTAAGAGTGTTAGAGACTTACACATCTTGCGGTCTACTCTTTGGCTGAACTTGCTAGGATGACCTGACCTGACCATGCTGACAGATGTTTTTCCACTACCGTTTTGCCAACAGTGATTTTTAAGTGATATGATATCTTTTTAAACCCCTTCCCCGACTCATCTGTGTCTACAACCTTCTCTTTGGATCTGGTCACGTGATTTCACTCACTTCACCAGGTTTAAAGAATCCTCTCTTACC
Organism: Salminus brasiliensis; assembly: GCF_030463535.1. Classification (NCBI taxonomy): domain Eukaryota; kingdom Metazoa; phylum Chordata; class Actinopteri; order Characiformes; family Bryconidae; genus Salminus; species Salminus brasiliensis. The sequence continues at coordinate 13,327,500 of NC_132878.1, forward strand.
ATGTTCAGCTGATGTGCTGAACCTGATTCTAATTTTGGGCATTTTAAGTACTAACAAATGTCAGGGTGTCCTAACGTTTTCCTCACAACAGTTATTTTAAAATGTGAAGCTGGTCTAATCCTAGAAAACCGCTTTGTCAACCACAAAAAGAATCCAGGTATTCATGAATCCCTGCCTTAAAAGAATGATTAGAATTCGCTGGCCAGACAGAATTACTAATGAAGAATTGTGGCAGCGAGCAAGACAGCAGCCAGCGGAAGCAGAGATCCTCAAAAGATACTGACCGTGGATAGGCCACACGCATCCCAAGCTGGAATGCAGCACCACAAGGCAAACCCTTATTTAGAAACCTCAGGGGAAGGGTTGACCAAGAATATACGATGCCATGATCTGGAGGCATACATGAACAGGCCACACCTGAGGACATGGCTGGAGAGTATTTGTTGGCAACACATGTCTCAGATGGGGCTACAGGCGATAAAATGAAAACAATCTCTCAATATTCTTAAAATAAAGATCAAATCTATGTAAATTTAAAAATGCTAGAAAGACAGGTTTTCATTTGGTATACCCATTTTTTCACGACAGTACAAGTGCAATAAAAAGTGCTAATTATTTTTGTTTTGTGCAACTAATATTTACAATTAGCTACTTTCCATAAAGGAAGACATCCCCCTCTCTCTTTGAGGTGATCCTCACCTAAAAAGTCCTTGACTGCTTCGTTTGAATCCGATAGTCCAATACTGCATCATGTGGCCTACCTTTCTATTAGTGTTGCAATACAATATAGCAGTGCTGCGAAGGTGTCCTTCTCACAGGTATGTCCTAGAAAGTACTGTGTACATAGTAGTGAATTAGCTCAGAAGACATATTAGCATGTACTGTTAATAGCATTATTAAGCACTATAATGCATTCTGCTGTGAATGAATGGCAAGGATCACTAGAACCAATCACTGAGATTAATAGTCCACTCCTAAAATGATTATCACGCTGTTATTTCTATAAATATTAATGTATCAAAAGGTAACAATAAAAGCACAACTGTATGGTGATGGAGTTCTAACTGTAGAATTGGTTGGATGTTTTCTGATTACTTTCTTATAGATATCTGAAATAAAATCAGATGTTAGTTGTAATCTGACACAAAAGCAGTAAAAAATTTGAGTATATACTACTTACTCTTTGGAAATAAGGTACTGAAGGTTGGTGTTTTCGAAGAAGACAGTCAAAGCCCAGGTTTAGTGTTATGGGAATACTCCAGTGTTTTTCATTCTGACCTCCATTTGCCGCATCTGTACGACCTATTCGTTATTTTTGAACCTAGAAGACCTATATTTGATACCTACTGATTTAAATGCTTTAAAAAGGGTGCGTTATTCAGATACTTTTTTGGTCTGCATCCTTGTTTTCTTTAAACTTCTCTTATTATCTTTTTATTTTCCCTTGACTCTGCAGCAGCTGTGGTGCATTTAGACATTTCTTTAGAAGTTTCTTTAAAGATGAAGCGGTTGCGATATCTTTTTTTCAAATTTTGTTTGAACACAGACATCACCCACATACTTTTGAGGTCTGTTACCTTACTACCCCATCACTGAAAACCTCCCCCACTGCTGTCTGTCGTCTATTTTTCCTTACTTCTCAGCGAATGTCGAGCCAAACTGATGTAAAAGTTGCATCGATTCTGATCTGGCTGATCAGAATGAGTCACATTGCTGCGCATCACATATGCATTGGATTTCAATACCACATATAAAAATAGCCCAAACCGGAATTAAAAATGTTAAGATTCAATTTGTCACGTATGATTGAAAAAAAAAATAGGACTGTGTGAATGTAGTCTAACAGGCCTATTACCATGGACATAATTTTTCTCTCTCTCGCTCAATGCAATAGGCCGTAATCTCAAGTCAAAAGACATTCTGTTACTTCATTAAGAACATGGAAAAAATGGACTTTAATTTGCATGATTTAAATGTGGTTTGATTTAAGTGGTTGCAAATGAACAAAATTTGTTACATGAACACAATTCTTGCCACAACTAGTTACCTAGTGATTCTGTGGATGTAACACATTTTATTCATTTGCAACCACTTGCCACATTTAAATCACATAAAGGCAATGTGTTATTTTTTCCAGTGCCCTGGGGAATGCATTAAAATTACTGTCCATGGTAACAGACGGTTTGCTTCAGACGAGGCAGGATCGGTTGTAAAACACTGGAGTGTTCCTTTAAAATGTGTCTACATTTAAATGCAAGGACAAACAGCTATTTAAATAGCAGTATACACTGAGCAGATGTGTCATATGTGTAATACACGTGTTAACACAATACATGGGTTGGTCTTGTGCACAATGGGTGAAACTTGTACTTGTGTTTGTACACTAAAAAATAAATATGCTACAATAGGTCATTTAAGCAATGGCATAGAAGAACCATTTTTGTAATTGACAAGTGACCTTTGAATTGACCAAGAACCTTTACATCAAGAGAACGTTTCTTGGATATTTAAAGGTTCTTTGGTACATGGTTCTTTATGGAACCAAAAGTGGTTCTTCTATGGCATCACTTAAAAAACCTTCTGTAGCACCTTTATTTTTAAGAGTGTCTGGACCTACAGCTCAAAACAGCCTTTAAAGCATGTCACAGAGGATCTTAAAATCGGCCAGAAATAGCTGTTTTGACTGAGTCTAATGGAAGCATGGGACTGTTGCATCACAGTGGGTCACCACAATTCGCAACAGCCAATTATTGTGTATGTGAGCATTATTCTAATCATGTGATGAGTTTGCAAACTGACTCCTGTGAAATGGTGATGCTAGAGGGATATTGTGCCAAACATGGGCAGCCACTGTTGGTCATGCTGACAGAAGCCCTAGAGAGACAGCGAACGACATCGCAACCATAAGGATCCAGGGTGCTGTGTGAGCTACTACACTCAAAGCAGAGCACACCAGCAGGTTTCCTAAGAGAGAAGAAAGACCAGACAAAAAGAAATGTTAATTATACGTTAATTAAACAAACATTATACCATCCAGTTTTAATTCCAACAGTATGTATTAAAACGAATAAAAACACAGAAAATACATCCAAATCTAAACTTCAGCATAAGGATAACATAACGCACAAGAAGACAATGTAAAACAGTGGGAATTTACAGAAAACCCCCAATACATTCTGAGTAACCCCACCCCTTAAAGTGCTACAGAATATATATTTTTTAAGACCTTGGGTTTCTGCTATTTATTTAATTTAAACAAGCATGACAATTAAGAATTCATATTTATTTTTTGTTGTTTACCAAATTTTACTCTTCCCCTCTAACACGTAACACTCCCAACACTGGGAGGGTGAGAACTGACACATGCCTCCTCTGACATGTGCACAACCAGCCACCACCTCTTTTCAAACTGCTGCCAGCTAGCAGATGCAAGGAAAGAGAGCCATCTACCTACCCTGAGAGAGCAAGACCAGTTGTGCTCTCTCTAGAGCTCTAGCTGCTGACGGCAGGCAGCATGACCCAGGATTCAAACCAGCAATCCTCGGGTCATGGTGGCAGTGCCTTGGTCCGCTGGACCACTTGAAGACCCTGACAGTCATATTTTATACACTCGACAATTATATTGGTGAATGAAGCACTGTTAGGTGAACTGAGTATAAAAGAAAATGTAAAATATAAACCTCAAATTATATTGGCCAATATTGTCTGATTTTCAGTTTCTAAAAAACATTATCTCTTACATCAGTCAGGCCTCAATTTAAATATGGTCCAACATCTAGTGTAAAATAAGCCAGGACCATAATGTAAATTTAAGCAAATTATTACCACAATTACTGCAATGAAAGATTTTATAGTGATCCCAGCTCAGTTACAACATATTGCATGAGCATTGCCCTATACCTATAGCTTGCACTTACTCCTGAAATGTCTATGTAAAAACACCTGGGCAAGCTTTTAATATTACGTCTTTGCTACTATTATTATGAAATCTACATTATAATCTTTCTAAGTGGTGTTCAAAGTATGTATTTGTGCAGTTAATCAGTTGGGATGTTGTCTTTATCAACAAGATCCACATTCATACCATACGATTCCAGAAGAAACATTGAGGAGCAGATGTCTACAAACCTTTGGACATTAAGAGTAGTTTCTTAGATGATAAGCATCTCATTAACCTGGCTTTTAACTCACTTACTCACGTTTACCAGGGTAAAGACTCTCCACAAGGGGGAGCTATTAGTACTACATTCTGGTGTTTCACAAGAACGACGCAAGCTATAGATATATAGATAAAACCAAAGCCTGGTGATTTGAAAGACTTACCCCTCACAAATACACAAACATATGTACGGTCCTGCCAGTACTTGTGCTGTATATGCACTATACTCACTCTGATTGAAGGCCATACTATTCTCCTTCCAGGTGCTCCCCTGGTAGACCCTGCAGGTGTAGGTGTATGCCCGGTCGTCCGACATAGGCATCCAGGTGAGGCGGCAGATGTTGGGGGATACCAGTGTGACATTGGCCCTCCGCCGTGTTTCTATGGGTGGGATGAGGTGGACAGGGTTGTTGGGGTAGGTGGTGCCCATGAGACGTCCGTCCTGTTTAAACTCGCAGAATGGCCCAGGGATCTTGTCAGTCACAGGGAATTCACAATCGACCCGCACATTCTTCTCCATGTAGGTCATGCAGGAGAATATCTGAGGGCCTCTTGGAGTGTTCCACCACCAGGAGTAAAAATCTAGGAAGCTGGGTTTCAGGTAACTTGATGATGCAGCAGTCAATCCAATCATACATGATGAAATCACTAATGAAAGAAATGTTGGGTAGACTCAGTAGCCAAGAAAGCACAATGTTACACAGCTTGAAATGATTACTACAAGATTTAGGACAATAACAAGTGATGGTTTATTAACTGCTATAAAATGCCATAAAGCCCAAGGTGGAAACACAGTCTTCTGTATTAGCTTGACAGCAGTTACTAAAATGTGAGCCTTTAGATTATAACTAAATGACAGGCCTGTAGTTCTTATAATAGGCCTATAAGGTCTTATAATAATGGGTAATTAAATAAAATTGAAATAAAAGTAAATACAATGGGTTGACTTTATTAATATGGAACTTATCAACTTGTGGGTCCGTACATGTAGTACATCTATACATGAAGTAGGCCTATTATCCAAATACTCTACCTATTGTATACTAGCTTCTGATCACACTGTCTTCTTCAAAGATGTAGCCAATTTTTGCCTCAAACAAGCAATTGGCCAACCTGTTGTATTGATTTTGGCAGATCTGTGTAGCAGTTGCCAGCTACTTTCGATGTAGTTCTTTATTTGCTTTCATTCATTCACTGTTTCATCTTTTAACCCACATCTTCCTGATCATAGTCATGGTGGGTCCAGAGCCTACCCAGAAAAAGTGAGTGCAAAGCAAGAATCCCCTCTGGACAGGGCGCCAGTCCCACACACGCCTATTCACTCACACACTTACACCTAGGGGCCAATTCACCTATCTTGTGTTTTTGGGAAGTAGGTGGATCCAGTAGACACCTACACAGAACACATTAGCTTTCATATTATTTCTAGATTTGAAGTTCAATGTTTGTAATTTGTTTGAACAATTTGCAATGTCAGTTTGGCTCATTAAAGAGACCCAAACAATTTCCTAATAGAAAGTACTGGGAAAGTGTGAGTGTATTAATTTAGTCTCCACAGTGTGAGTTTCAGTCTAAAAAAGGGGTAATACAAATTGAAAAATCTGCCAGATAATTCAGAATTAATCAGAATTATCAGAATTACAATTAGCTCTAAATGAATTATAATCAAACTCATCTCACAAAAAAGCAAAAGCCGGGGGAACCAGGCAATGCTAAAAGCTAACATTAGCCTTTTATGACCGTTTCTATTTATCATTCTATTATACTTCCTCAAAAACAAACTGGACTACCTCAACTGACTACCATCCTGGAGCGAAACATATCAGAAGTGAAAACAATGGTTTGTTTTTCCTGGTAAAACTTGAGAAGCCATACCTGAGGAAGCAAATGGTGTGCTAGGCTAAAAGCTCAATAGCTACAATTTCTCCAACTTGCAAATTGTGTAGTGCTTTGAGAGAGTCCAACAAAAGGACAGCAACACTGTCTGGTAAGGTTAGGGAATAGTAGAGGGTATGCACATGACGTCACCGACTGCAGAAGTCACTGCAAACAAGCCCACTAAGTGGCAAAAAGACTGACTGTGTGTATGTTAGCGTTCAGTGTGAATGCCACTAACACAGAAACGAAAAGAGCTGTTGTGTGACTGACTGTACAAACAGATTCAGCAGGAATTCAGAGCTCTCCTTTTACAAAGTTCCAAAAGCTCAAGAAAAGGGAAACACATGGATTAATGCAATTCTGGAATCCAGGCACCGACATATGTGGGAGCTCACTGATTGGTGAAGTCACGCTCTGAAAGCAGATGGAAAAAACATGCCCGTCGAAAAAACAGTCGAAAACACTCCTAAGGTCAGTGACTTGACTTTGTGCTATGAGAAATTAGATTTTATCCTCTAAGCGTGTGTGATTTACATTTACATTTACATTTACAGCATTTAGCAGACGCTCTTATCCAGAGCGACTTACAAAGTGCTTTGCTATTTACCCAAGAAAACCTTAGCTAGTTAGAATAGACTAATAATTCAAAGAAACCTCTAAGCTTTAGACATTACTAAACACAATACAATAAGGTGACCATAGTACTCTAATCGTCCAAGTACTCTCAGAAGAGGTGGGTCTTCAGTCTGGGTTTGAAGACAGCGAGCGACTCGGCCGTTCGGACACCCAGTGGAAGCTCGTTCCACCACTTTGGTGCCAGGACAGAAAAGAGCCTGGACGCTTGTCTTCCGCGGATTTTGAGGGATGGCGGGTCGAGCCGAGCCGTACTTGAAGCTCGAAGGGCTCTAGGTGCGGATCGGCTTTTGACCATTGCCATCAAGTATGGAGGGGCTGGTCCGTTCTTGGCTTTGAGCCTCAGTTAGCTGGACGTTCCTGACTACACATCAGTGTACATTGGCTGTTGGTTCTTTGGTAATTTGGTTGAATTGTTGAACATTTGGCGCCAATGCATACCCTCTATTACATTGCAGGAATAATTACGAGAGAATAATTCTCGTATGAGAATAATTTGTTTACAGTGTAAAAACTATGCAATAATATGCAGCTCCTGTGAACCGTCACCATGTTGTAAATCAGCCAATAAAAGCAGAGCTTGCCTTTTTTCATCGTATTTCATTTGGAGGCAAAATAACAGGGTTGTAAATTGGCGTAAACAACCCCAATACATGTACTGTTTGACACCTTCAGCATATTTAATTATTAGGCAAAATAACAGGGTGGTAAATTGGCGTAAACAACCCCAATACATGTACTATTTGACACCTTCAGCATATTTAATTATTAGGCAAAATAACAGGGTGGTAAATTGGTTTAAATCAATTCAATACGTGTATTCTTTGGCACCATCAGCGTATTTCATTTGAAGGCAAAATAATAGGGTTGTAAATAGACCTAAACAAACTTAATAAGTTTATTCTTTGGCATATTTACATGGTAAGCAAACTGAACACTTTCCGCCAGTTACAATGATGGGCTCTGTATAATGTAAGAGATGAATAGAGGTTGGAAACAGGCCTGTAAAAGTATTGTAAAGCATTTGTGACTGTTGTTGGTACATAAAACCACACACTCAAACATTACTAGTGGACATCATGGAGAAAATAGTGTATGAGATGAAGAATATTAGTCTTTTTAATAACACATGTGTTGATCTGCCTTCTTTTCATTGCTTAATGTGTGTTAAAATGACTGAAAAGCAAAGTCAGTGCCAGCAGTGCTGTAAAGCTAACTTACCCAAAAGGATGCCAGCAGCTAATGAAGACTGCAGCATCATGGCGGTGGACTGCCGAGGGGATGAGCACACACCCTGCTGGTCTAGCAGCAATGGTACAGGCACACAGACCGCCTATCTGTGGAAAATAAGGAAAGATAAGCACTATTGTCATCTAGTCTGTCCGTATTAATGCCATTAACTGTAACATGCTCATGCTTTTTAATAATAAGCTTCTCTTAAAGGCATACTAGCTAACATCCAGTCTTGTTAAATGACCCGAGAGGGCTGTTTTTCACCAGCACTTTTACACTAAAGCTGCTCAAACTCAACAGAGGGGTCACTTTTAAACATTTCTCTGCCCTGAACGTCGCCCTTGTGGTCGATTTGCTCATCTGTGGACCAGAGATATGAGCAGCATCGCTAACTTAACCGTACCTTAGCACAGTGCAGGGAAGGATGCGGGAGCGCGCAGCTGCGTGAACGAGCACACCAGCAAAGGTGGGACGCTAGTCTGTCCTGTAAGAGGACGAACAGGCTGAATGTCGACCACTCAGGAAAAGCAAAAGGGTGGCTTTTACCTCAGCACGGGAAAGCGCGATGTCCGTCTGGTCCAGTGCGTTTGTCTCCTTCAGGTCGTGAGGAGGGATGATGCTCCTGAAGCGACGAGGCAGGGATTGCACAACCGCCCTCCTGCTGGAGATCTGCTCAGCCTGAGGAGCGCAGTTAGAGCACTGATCCACCTGATCAGAGGTCAGGACAGCAGGCTCAGACAGCAATGTCTTATTTCTCATATAGTTCTCAATCTGCTTTTATGTAAACATTATGGGATGTCCTCAGGAAAATGGGAATACCATTGGTAAAAAAATAAAATAAAATAAAATAATAGTAATAATAAAGTAATTAAAAACTTGATCATTTAAATTTAGATTTTTACCAATTTTTACTATTTTCTGAGCAGATCTATATTTATATATATTAAGATAAACAAAGTGGTTCAGAGTGGTCATGTAAACATTATGGGATGTCCTCAGAAAAATGTAAATACCATAACTTCTGTTAAAAAAAAAAAATCATTAAAAACTTGATCATTTTAAGTGAGATTTTACCAATTTGGACTATTTTTTAGCATATTTATATTTATATATATTAAAATAAACAAAGTGGTTCAGAGTGGTCATGTAAACATTATGGGATGTCCTCAGAAAAATGTAAATACCATAACTTCTGTTAAAAAAAAAAAATCATTAAAAACTTGATCATTTTAAGTGAGATTTTACCAATTTGGACTATTTTTTAGCATATTTATATTTATATATATTAAAATAAACAAAGTGGTTCAGAGTGCTCATGTAAACATTATAGGATGTCTTCAGAAAAAAGGCAATGCCACAGAATCTGGATTAAAAGCGCCATTAAAAAACATACAAATAATGTGAGATTTCACTTATTTTAAAGAAATAATTTCCATATTTAAATCATTAAGATGAACAAGGTCCTTCAGAGTGGCCATGTAAACATTATGGAATATTCTCAGGAACATGGGAATTCCACATAATCTTTTTATTTATTTTTTTTAAAAGGTTCTGTAAAAAACTTGTAATTAAAGTGAGATTTCACTTACTTTAAATAAAGAATTAGCATATTTAAATCATTTAGATTAACAGTGTCGTTTAGAGTGGTTATGTACATATTATGGAATGGCTTCAGATAAAGTGGGAATACCACAGCATCTGAAAACGTTTTTAAAAACTTACAAAAAAGTTGTACAATTAAAGTGAGATTTAATTTAATTTAAATAAAGAATTAGCATTTTTAAATCATTAAGATTAACAACATCCTTCAGAGTGATTATGTAAATATTATGGGATATCCTTAGGAAAATGGAAACACTACAGAACCTGGTAAAAAAAGGTTCTGTAAATATTTTGCAATTAATGTGAGATTTCACAGATATTTAAATAAGAACATTTGCATATTTAAATCATTAAGATGAACAAAGTTCTTTAGAGTGTTTATATAAATATATGGGCTATCTTCAGAAACAAAGGGAATATCACAGCATCTGAAAAAGTTTTTAGGTGAGATTTTACAGATTTTATTTAAATAATTAAAATGAAGAATGGAAAAATTGGCTATGTAAACATTAAACAATACTCTCATGAATGTGAGAATGTGAGTCTTGTCAAAGAGTGTAATTCAGTTTTACACCACTGGTCTAAATACAAGTTGCACTTTGAGCTCCACCTCACCCCACTGTGCGTGTGCATTTGTTGACAAGCTGAAGGATGCAGAACTTGCAAAGACAACATCAGAAGTGATATGTTGATGCTTCACTGATCGGTAATAGGGAGAATAGTGTCTCTATCATACTCCGAACTTGGTACGGTAACTTTGGTAAAGTGGGCAGGATTGCACTCTCCCAGCTTGTAAACTGTGTGTTATGAATTTTTACATGAATTACATTTCCTGACTGTAGGGGGAGCTCAGGAGCCACCTGGGCCAATTCTTGCATAATGCTGCTTTAAAATGTTCTCAGTTTACTTCCCACACATTCTTCACTGCGGTCCACACAGCTCCTGTAGTGTCTCTTTCTCTTCTCCACACGTTTTGCAACACAGTCCCACAAGTTCTCAGTGTGGTGTTCTTCATGACATCACCTGAACTTCCTCAATGCACAACCCACTGCATCCCCTGATTACTGAAGTGACAGCTTATATTCTCTTGCTGGCATATAAAGTCTTTTTGGTTATCCTCCAATGAAGAAGTTATAGACCCCTTCAAACGCATCCAAAACAAGTGCTAAACATCAGTGGACGAGCAATCCTTTAATCTGCCAGTGTGTAACAGGTGGAACTGGTGTCTTTGGTTGCCCTTGTGTTTTCCCTTCCTGGTCTGTGTCTCTGCTATGCCCTGCCATGTACACATCAGCACATGGCTCTGTTTATGTTCTAGCCCCGCCTTCTTTCCCATCATTAGTGCTCCTCTGCAGCCCTGCCCTCTTGTTAGTCTCAGGTGTTGCTTGTTGGTCTGTGTATAAGGTGATATTGTGCATGTGTGTTCATGGCAGTTCAAGGTCTGGTTGCTCGGCCTGTTTAGTTTCTGTGTGTTTGTTTCTTTTTAGTTTTGTTCTCCAGTTAATGTTTATTGGTTCCTGTTTTGCTTTGTTTTGTTTTATGTTAAGTAAATATTATGAGATACTCCAGTTACTGTCAGTTAAGTTCTATATATATGGATTATGGGATGGATTATGCAAATAATATTAAAAATAACACCTGAAAAATGTTATAAATATAGGCATCAAATAAAAGCAAAAACTTTTGAGAAAAAATACACACAGACACACAAAACATCAAGCACATCAATGCTATTTAAGTTAAATCAGTTTTAGACTCCTTGACCAAACCCACCAAAGTTATCATAGTTACTTGCCAGCAGAGGACGCTACAGGCCAGTCACAATGCTGACCAGCAGAGAAAATACAAGCTGGTGAGCTGGTTATGAGCTAAGTCAGGGTGTATTTGTCTATACCAGCTACAGGAAAGAACACACACATATTATCACTGTCACACAAAACCAGTATATCTCCAAAATAACGGCTTTACAGGTGAAAGGAATACATCCTAACTTTCAATGGAAGATGTAAAATATATTATTCCAGGTCATTTTGGAGGATTTCTATTGGTATATTCATCATGAAACATTTGATACAATGCCAGATCTAAATTATGTTAGAAAGTGAAAATGGAGATACAAAGTTTTTACATGACAGTGACCATATGTAAATATTTATGTGGTCTACAATTTAATAGAAAGTCTCTTTATGTGGGAACATGTAGATAACATTAAATCTCAGCAAGGTTGAGTCTTTTTTTTTTTATAATGATATTTGGAAAGTAAAATGTGTTGTTTCTGTCCAATTATTTAAGTAAACTGAACAGGAAACTCTGACTGTTAAGACGTGCCCACATATGGTTTAATACATATACAGAAATGTGGTGTAATCCAAACTGAATACATTATTATGAACCTTCTAACGCAGAAAGGCTCATTACACACTTAGGCGTATTATTCTAACTTCTGTACAAAAGTGAGGCTGGTGAGCACTTTTGGCTTGCCGGCGGCCCATAGGGGTTAATAAATAGACAAAATCCCTCTACTAGTAGGCTGCCAAAATGTACATTAATAGTGTTATTTACTAATTTACTTTTAACTTTTACTTTTACCTTTATCTTTTAATTGTGTTATTTTCTGAAGAACAGTGCAGCCATGACACCTTCTTCACATGTGGTATGGCAATGGGGACCTCTAATACAGGGATTCTGCTTATTGGTAATGTTTTAGTAAACATCACATCTCAGTTTGGTTTAAACATCATGTTTGAATAATCCTGGACAGGTGCACTATTTTAAGGCAAGGTTTCTTTTAAGCATAGATATGTGAGGAACTACAATTTGGCATTGTACTCTGTATTGATAGAGTCAGACAAATATGATTTTACAATGTAAAACAGGAAACAGAGTGTAGTTGGGTGTCTATTAGAAAACTGTCAACCAAGCATTCAGAAAGCATGTATTGTATGTATAAGCATGTATAAGAATGTATTGTATGAGCAATATTTTATTTTAGTTACTTAAAGATACATTAATTATTTTTCAATAAATTGAAAACGTAAGTGTAATTACTCATTCATTCAGTTGTAATTATATGTTATGGTCTTATTCTTGCCATTTTTCACCTTTACACACAGTCTGGCAGTTGTTTTGTACATTGTGTCAAAATTGATAAATGGGCCAATAGAAATGCTCCAAATGACGAGCAATATTTCCTTTCCTTTTTGTTATTGTCAAGGTTTTTGGATGGCAATGACTATATATGCATTGTATAGTAGGGATGTGTGACTGTTTTGCACTTTAAAAAATCTGCCTTTTATTAATTTATAAAAATGTTATGTTATGTTCTTCCATGATGCTAATACAGGCAGCTGTACGTCCAACTTATACACTGATCACCACCTGATACTGAGTAGGTCCCCCTTGTGCCGCCACAACAAATCTCTGAAGGCGCCCTGTGGAATCTGGCACCAAGACGTTAGCTGCAGATCCTTAAAGTTTTGTTATTTGTGAGGTGGGGCCTACATGGGTTGCATCAGTGTGCCTTATATGCCCATGACCCTGTCGTCAAATCACCAGTTATCCTTTTTTGGGCCACTTTTGGTAGATACTGACCACTGCATACCCGAAAACCCCCACAAGACCAGCCTAATGTTTTGGAGATGTTCTGACCTAGTCGTCTAGAACATCACAGTTTGACCCTTTACAACCCCTGTACGAGTGGCTCAGATTCTTATACTTGAACATCACCTTCAAGAACTGACTGGTCGCTTGTTGCCAAATATATTCACTTATTGACAGATGCCAATGTAGATGAAGACAATCAGTGTTTTGTTTTTTTTACATCACCTATCAGTGGTATGAAAGTAATGGATCTATATCAGGATCAGAACTGTACAGTAAAAATATTGTCATCCAACCATAATCCCCATATCTGTGCGTCCTTAGTTCATAATACATTTATATACTTTACAGTCTAGCCTTATAAAGCCCCTAAAATGTCCCACATGTATAATAACATTCAACTACTATCCACTGCCAGCTTAGTGATCACAGGTATTAAACCCACAACCATGTGATCCAGAACCCAGTGCCCGAACCACTGAGCCACCACTGCATATTTAGTTTAACTCTAATGCATTGGGTGAGTATTTGATATTTATACCAAATTACGGTATACATTGTTATTATTGATACTGAAAACATCACAATTCATCAGCAAAGACAACTCTACCCATATAATTACATAATTATTTAATCTTACTATAGGCAGTATTATAATACTGCCAACAGGAAATATCACCCTCAGATTCCACTCTTATTGCCCTGTTTTTCCAGATTTAGTCAGTGGATCAGGTGACAGTGTGTGTGTGTGTGTGTGTGTGTGAAGGCCAAAGTTCAGCTGAAAGCTGGACTGACTTGTTTACATTGATACCACCCACCTGCTTGCAGTGGACTCACTATGGAAGGGAGCAGTCTCCAGTCTTGCAGTGTTTGTGTGTAATGAAGACTGCTTGCATTTTCTCTCAATGATTTGCACATTGTTGCTTTCCAGTGAAAAACATCTAAGCCAAAATGGCGACTTTACAGGAGAGGGTAAAACCGGTCTTAACTGTAAAACGAGAGTAATTTAGAAATAGTAATTAGTAATTATAGTACGTTTTATAGAGGAAACAACATCAACAAGTAATCAAAGAGAACTGGGCCACTGTCCTGTCCACTGTAAACCTTTAATGCAGTTTTTATTGTTATTTTAGGCTTCATTTCAGTGTATCAAGAGGGGATTGGGTAGAGGACAGAGTGTGATGTTTTAACCCCTTTAATAAAGCCTGAACCATCAATAAAGTATTAATTGCCAGAAAATTCTTTACAATTCTTTAAAACCGGACTGTTTATTTGACCTTCTAACAAAAAAACTAAACAACACTTTGCATAAATTATTATTTTGTATCATGCTGATGATAATTCACTGCCCACAAACAAACTACAACATATCCAACACAAAACATTGTTTAACCCCTGATGGTCGGAGCTGCCTTTCATATTTGGCCAAAGTAATTTAGAAATCTGGATGTACCCTTCAGAAGCATGCAGTGCACAAATAATCCAGCAGGGAGCAGAACACGTGTATTTGTTTTGATTATTTTCTTTATGTTATGATGTATTTTAGGGACATAAAAGTGTACTTTACACATCAATCAATAATTTATTAAGATAAATGATTTTATTTATCACACTGATGTTGCAGGGGTTCTCCAAAACTCTCATATGCACCACATATGATACAGCTGGCTTTACAGGGTTAATCCCACCAGCTCCATTTTTAAAAGCCCCTCTTGTTGTGAGTCTTTTGACTTTTGTACCACGTCACTTCCCAAGCAGACGGGCGCTGTGATTGGCTACTGTACACCGACCAGCAACAACAACAAGCGGAGAGACCCGGACAGCTCGGTAGGAACAGCAACAACATTCACATACTTTCACACTTTTACACGCTTTTCAGTTGTGTGGTGTCAGTCCGAGTTGGTAAGTGCCATATGCAAAATAAACGAGCTTGCTGACACTGTAATTCGCATTATTATTTTTTTTAATCTGCAAAATGTCAGCATTTAATTAATGGCCGACGATTTTGAGTCAATAAAACACGGCTTTATGCGCTATAGTACATGTTATCGTGCAGCTTTAGAGATGGTAGCTAGCTGAAGTGAACCGTGGTTCTGCAGGGTCTTACGCTCGCTTCCTGCCACAGCAAAATAAACAACCCCTCGAGCGCCCATTGGCTCGCCTCGCCGTCGCGTGTTACGAATTACGCGTTGTGCATTGGGACTGTTGTCAATATGCACTATATCGCTTCTTTATATCGTTGTTTTCTGTTTTCCCTGCTTCTTGTACGATGTAGGAAGTAGGCTGCCCGGTCAATACGCTTTATCGGTCGCTGTAACAGTGTGTGAGTACACGGTGGAGCGGAATAGCGTTCCTCCAGGACCGTGCTGCAGCAGCACGGCAACGCAACCCCACACGAGACTGCACCAGTGCAACTGTGTAAAGCAGAGTGCAAAGAAGCAATACTATACATATGATCACTGAGAAGGACAACTGGCCCGAAAAACCAGACAGGACAGTGCAGCACCGACACAGCACTCAGCAGTAAACGGCTCGTGGATGTGTGTGGTGAGGACGAAGGTCGAGGCAGAGATATCTAGCGCTCGGTATTTCACAGTCAGCCTGTATCGTTTATGAACACCGCCGTTACTGAGCCGAGTGAATACAGCGTTTGTGTTAATATAGAGGTATGCAGTATTTCTGATAATGGATTTTTGATGGTTTGCTGTTTCCCCCATAGTTTTGTTAAAATAGTTCCTGTTAATACAATATTTCTGTTAAAACAGTACTTTACCGTACCGTAATTTTTGGTAATATAGGGTTTCTGATATACAGTACTTTTTGTTAATACTGTATTTCTTTTAATATAATTTCTGTTGTACTGTACGTTTTGTTAATAACGTATTTTTTTTGGTAAAATAGAGTTTGTTATACAGTACTTTTTGTTAATACCGTAATTCTGTTAATATAGAGAGTTTATGGCGTACTCTACTTTTGTTAATACCGTAATTTTGTTAATATAGAGTTTCTGTTATACAGTACTTTTTGTTAATACCGTAATTCTGTTAATATAGAGTTTATGGTGTACTCTACTTTTGTTAATACCGTAATTTTGTTAATATAGAGTTTCTGTTATACAGTACTTTTTGTTAATACCGTAATTCTGTTAATATAGAGTTTATGGTGTACTCTACTTTTGTTAATACCGTAATTCTGTTAATATAGAGTTTCTGTTATACAGTACTTTTTGTTAATACCGTAATTATGTTAATATAGAGTTTATGTTATACTCTACTTTTGTTAATACCGTAATTATGTTAATATAGAGTTACTGTAATGTTCTTCTTTTGTCAATACCGTAATTCTGTTAATATAGAGTTACTGTAATACTCTTCTTTTGTCAATACCGTGATTATGTTAATACAGAGTTACTGTTATACAGTACTTTTTGTTAATACCGTAATTCTGTTAATATAGAGTTTATGTTATACTCTACTGCTGTTAGTACCGTAATCCTGTTAATATAGAGTTTAGCAGTAGACAGTAGTGAACGTTTCTATCACTATTTGTAGTTGTTGGTTTAGGTTAGCTCGGCTGCTGTACTCTGAAGCCTGAGCTTTGCCACAAAAAGGGAGCAACACAACAAGTATCCGTCGGACTACAATCTGCTTTTTTAGACCGAATTCGCTGTTTAATTCGCTTTGTAAATCGGTTTAATCGAAGCTGCTGCTCGCCGCCTGTGTTGCCATGGCAGCCATGCGTTTGTAATTCAACAGCATTCCGCAGCTGTTGTCAGGACGCTCGGTTCACCCTGAACATGGAGGCTATTTACAGACACCCAGAGCCTTGCTCGTGTCAGCATGTCACTGTTTCTGTAAGAAAATCGAGTTACAGAAGCACTGCAGCTGGACCTCTGAGCCAGCAGGCACTTTTAAACGATGTAAACTGATGGCGATCCAGTCAAATTACTTCACACGTTTAAAGTCTAGTCTTTAATGTCACTCACTTTACTCTAGATCTGGCTGTTTTGCAGTGTGCTGCAGACAAGTCCCACTGCCAGCACATACATATGCATGCATGCATTTACAGTCTTATGCAAAAGTCATGTAAAAGTCATTTATCTTTTACTTGAGAAGACAGCCTGTGTAGCTATTCAAATATAAATCCAGCAAATCCTATCACAGTTATTTAGTCTTTCCTCAAATAAAGAAGAAAAATCAGTGTGGCATATGCAAACTTTAGGCCTCCCTTAGCATTGGCAAAGGCACTTTTTCACGTTTTCATCAAGGTCTCTTGATTACCAAATTAGGCCTAAAGCGTGCATCCACTTCTAATTCTAAACTGTGAGATGAATTAAATGTCCAAGCTTTATACCATACGTACTAACAGTCATCAAGGGTGAGCAACTGTCAAAACATTTATTCAAGCATTATTTAGCCTGTGGTTTCTACATTGCTCTTTCTACAACTGCCCATATGCTGGGAAAACAGGCAAACCAAGAGCCCCATATGACTGCCTAGTCTATTGAGTCAAGAAAGTGGTGCACTGTTCCACTGTGCAGCGCTGCTTGCACAAACATTATTTTCATAGAAGAGTCATAAGAAAGAAAACATTGACTGTGAACTCGTCACACAACTCAGTGTCTAAAGTATGCTACAGATCATCCGGAGAAGCAGGCAAGTGCTGTGGAGAGATAAAGTCATTTCATGAAAAGAACACCTTGCCAGCTGTAAACCATGGGGGTGGATCTATTGGGGAGGATTTACCAGCAAATCCTGGCTGTAAGTGTCAAACCATCTGTTAAAAGGATAAAGCTAAAAAGAGGATGGCTTCTACAACAGGATACTCATCTAAAAACATACCTCCATTAAAAAAAATCCTCCCAAACTTTTGGAAAGGCCCTCACTGTCCCTTGACCTAAACCTCTTAGAACATTTGTGGATAATCCTTAAACATGCTGTCTAGCAAGAGGACCCAAGATTATCTCAGGACTAGAGGCCTTCTGGAAAGAAGAGTGGGCAAAAATTCATATTACCAGACCTCGAAGACTTTGAGGTTGAATTGGCTATGAAAGGTGTTTGCAAGCTGGGATTTCTGCTAAAGGATGTGTTACTAAGTCCTGACTCTGTAAGGTTTCCAAACTTTTGCACAGGCCACACTAATGATTTTGATTTGTTTATTTTATGTTATGGTTGTTTATGAATATTAAGCTGTTTCTAAAATCAATCAGTCAAATCAATTTGTCCCCATGTCTCCATTCTTCTAAAGGGGAGGGCTTACACCTATTGTTGGAACATTGCTGTGGGGATTAGATTGTTTTCAGCCACAAGATTAGTTAGGTAGTGAGGTTGATGTTGATCTGATTGGATGATTAGTTCTGTCATTCCTTCTCTCCTTGAAGATATTCAGTAGAGGTCCATCAATCCAGCGAATGCAGTTCCACTGCTCTACAGAGCAATTCTTGGGGGACATTACGCCCCTTTAGCCAAAGGTTAACACTTGGCATGATGGTCTTACCCTCATGCACAGCTGCTCCAGAGTACCTAATTCTATTCTAATTTTAAGATTAAACGAGCTGTGTGTGAAAATCTGTGCACTGTGGAGTACCTACATTTGGTCATTAAAAGGGGTGCATGAATACCTTTGAACATGTAGCATGTATACACACCAAGCTGCCACTCAACAGTGAGCCACTGTTTGCATGTTCTCACTCCACACCCCTTAATCATCACACAGAGATTAGTAAAACACGTTCCTTCATTTCAGATTCAATCAGGGCATTGGAGCAGGTGGAGCAGGTGGTGAATAAGACACAAGATGTAGGACTCTCCCTACCCTGTAAGAATCTGTAGTAGTCACTGTGTTCCCCTGATACCTAGAACATGGTCATGGAGAGCTAATGCCCAGCACAGTTTGGTGATTTCCCTGCTCTGACACACACAATCCAACCCATCAGTTAATAACCAGGTGTAGGAGCAGGAAAATCATCAAACTCTGGACTCCAGACCTTTAAAGTAAATAAAAATGCTTACTGTTACACTGAAGATCATCTCATCTTGGCTGTTAAAGATATGCAAGCCTCAGTATTATGTACCAAAGTATTAAAGAGGAACTTCACTGATTTTTTAGTCCAGTCCCTGAGACGGAAACAAAGTCATTAAGTGTGATTTCTGATGTAAAATGATTTTTAGAGACAATTTACTTGGATCTTTGATGTTAACTTTAGAAGCATTGAACACTTTACTTTTTATTAAAATATTATTACTTACTATTATTAAAATAGACAAAGTACTACTTTGTACTACTTGCATTTTCGTGGCAGCAGCAAATGGTTGCTCACCCTCTCTTTTTCCAACTCACCAAGTGAGGAACAGTAAGCTAAATATCTAATTTAATTTGAAAATGTCATTCAGTCTGTCAGAGCATGACATTACCCAGAGAAACACTGTGCTGCCTGTCTTATTTTCCGTTAGAAGTGAGTCCAGTATAATATCATCATATATGGTGTGGCAAGGATTTGCTTGTGTATATTTTTTGATATTAAACAAAACATTTGTACTTGGTTTATGCATCATATTTTAACCCCTTAGACCTTGCATTGAAGCCCACATGACGTTACTCTCATAACTACGTTAGGGCTCAGCGGTTAAAGCACCGGGCTATTGATGACGGGGTTGTGGGTTCGATACCCGCGATACCTGTTCAAGCTGCCACTTGAGCAAGGCCCCAGGCACTGCTGTCACTGTGTGTGTTTGCTCACTAGTTTGTATGTGTGTGTTCACTGCACGGATAGGTTAAAGGCGAAGGTCATATTCCGCCTGTGTCCAACACAAATGTTACAAATGGTTGTCTTGTCTTGTAATTAACATCAGTTTAATAGGTCCCAAAATAGAACCGTGTGGGACTTCACAAAACATGCTAAACCAAATAGTTACCAAATAATTCACAATAGTTTCTGCATTAGGACTAATAACTGAATAATAAATATAGGGTATAAGGGGTTATTAGTATTGAATATGTACAATATTTAAAGTCACAAATATCTTAACAGTCAGGGTTCCCTTTCATGGATTTAATTACTGCTGCTGACATTTCAAGCTAGACTGATTTATTTCGGGCTCTTTTGTCAGGACAGACGCCCATGCACACAGAAAAGAGCACAGTGCCCAAATTAAACTTCTGCCTAAATTTGCACTGTAGTCATTTCAAAGTAATGTGGTAAATGAGATAAAAGTACCAGGTTGTGCACATATATATCATGCATACTTGTTTTTGATGTTCTTGTTTTTTTACACAGAAAAAATAAGATAATACATTGAAGATCATGTATCTTAAAGATGTGGAAACACATTTGAATCAAGTCAATTTAGTACATTACTTTTTCACTGATAGCCACGGGGCTAGATATTGCATCTCCAGCAGCATATGGGAGTCGGCGAAAGTGTTGCAGGATCTGATTTCAAGGCCAGTCCGTTTCTTCCCGACGCTAATGTTACCTCATTGTGCTGATGTCACAATAGAGGAGAGGAAAGAATGGCCATTCTGTCTCTCATAGCGTCCCGTGTCACATGCTCAGTCCCTCTCTTTTTCTTTATCTCCCTCTTCCTCTTTCTATTCCTCCTCTTTTCTGCTTTGTTGCAGAGTGGTGGGCTTGTGTGGGGGGGCCGGAAGGCCTCGGGACTGAATTTAGGCTTCATCCCTGTGTGGATGCCTGAGTGCCACCACCATCTGGACAACTGAAGGCTCTAACACAGCACTGCAGTGGTGTGTAGCCGTGTGGCGTCCAGAGCTGAACTGCAGCAGGACCTTCAACTGTGAGGTAATTATGTTTAGTTAGCTGCTTTTAAGCCTTTCAACCCTAAGATAACCATTTAGTAAAGTTGTCATTATCAATTTGATTTGTAAATCAATCATTTGCAGAGTATTTTGATGATTAATTGGTCGGTTTGTTTAAAAAAAGAATGAGAAATGTGCATAGGCTTTTAAAGACTCAAAATGTATAAACTTTTGAATAGTTTAAAGTGATGGTGTAGACCCTCCTACAGGTCCATAAGCAAATAACTTTAATAATCATATATCTGGACTAATATTGTATCATTTACACAATACAAGAATATTACTGCTTTGTTTTGCCATGTGAAATCATTTTTTCTCCTCATATTCCTCATCAAGTATTACCCAGACTAACCATAATGCCATAAATAGGCTCTTTATGCCACACCTGTCGTTACGCCGCCTCACTATTCTGGGGTCATCCACTCTTGACCTTTGAACCCTTGTGATAAAAAGGCCTCTTACAATAGACTCAGTATCTTAAAATACATTCCCTCTCCAAATGTCAGGCAAATCACTGTGAAACAAACCAGTGTCCATTGTAAAATGCTCAACGCTACCACTGTTTGTGGTTAGTGCTGTGTTGCTGTTTGTCCAGTTGGAAGAGTCAGAGAAGGGAGGACAAATGGATTCAGAGGACGAAAGTGGACGCACTCTGGTGCAGGTCATCAGTGAGAAGTACAGCCCAGACAACTTCCCGTACTGCAGAGGGCCTGGCGTCGGGGTTGTGATCCGCACCAGTCCTCAGGGTTCACCTGTCAAAGGTGAGGGATTTAAGATATTGATATTCTATTAAATAATCAATTTCTGACAAAAGCACACATGATGTTCTTGATGTTCTGGTTGTTTTTTATTTGTTCTGAAGAAATAAAAAGTCTACATCAGATTTAGGATATGTTTTTACAAAATTGACAAATATCTGCAGAATGTTTCACAGCTCTGCTCTTATAATGACGAATCCCATTGTCCTTGTAAATTGAACAAATCCCAAATAAGAGAACATTGGTCCATATCAGAATAATAATGAAAACTGTGTAAGTGGGTTTTAAGACGTTTCTTCTGAAGAAAGTTGGACCTCAACAAACAGTCGAGGTCCAAAGAGAATGAGGTCCAAATCTAATCAAGGTTGCTTCCTTAGTTTTACACTGGAGCTCCAAAGCTAATGGAGACAACAAGCAATGGAAATGTATAGTATATCCAACCAGTTATCACACACTGACAGCTAACAACATTGGCAACAAATAAGCTAAAATATGCTTCTTGATACTCTATGACTTACTGTTATCTATAAAAATGGACAAAGGTACATCATATAGCTAATAACAGCAGCAGCATCTTTACAAGCCTGAATTTTAAAAAGTTGACAAAGTTGTGGCCCTGTTCTCTGGTCAGTTCTCAAACTACTAACACTCGACTATGCCACAGTAAAAAACGACCTGGCATCACACCGTGTGTGTGCTGTTTCAGGTTAGATTTGTTACAGGATTGGGTCAGATTAATTCTTTTTCCTGATATCTCATCCAGCACTATTTGGTCAATATCCATTGATACTGATAAGCCATCTCTATTTTAAACTCATTAACTTCACTTTTCTGGCAAAGCTTCTATAATAAGCAGAATGTGGGAGTATCAGTCAGAAGCTTTATAGTTTGGATGGTGATTGGTGAAGATACTTGATGTTGAGGAGTGTCCTTATCTGTCCATTCCTGTGTGTCAGATCGCCTGAATCTGCCCAGCGTGCTGGTTCTGGACGGCTGTGGAATCACTCATGCGGGAGATGAAGAGGAGGTGGCCACATTCTGCTCTCATGTGGTGGAGCTGGACCTTTCTCACAACCAGTTCAGTGACTGGGGAGAGGTGAGGGCAGGATAAATATGCTTAATTCACAGACGGCAGAACCCTTATTTTGGACGGCTTTTAGATGTTTTAGACGTAGATGCATGACCCTGTGGGAAAGTTCAGGTTGTTCTTGGAGGATGTGCTAAAGGGCCACTGGGGGGTGCTCACTCTGCGGGTGTTCTAATGTCCCAGTTCGGTAACAGGGCACTATGCCATAAAACGGGGCCTTGCTTCTGATGAGATGTGAAATTGAGGTCATGACTTTGCTATTAAAAATCATGGCTTTCTGGAAGAGTTGGGGTGACTGTCCTACATTTTAGATCACATTTCTCACCATGGTGCTCTTCTTTCACTACAGATAGCATATTTGTTAATCCCTTCATCACACTAAGTATAAAAGTGAATTGTAGCTGCTATACAGTTGAAAAGCTACAGCATGTATCTGCAAAGCATGTGGAAATTCAGTCTTTTAAACAACATGGCCTCCTTGCAAGGGTGTGACTAGGTCCAGGCTTGAGGTAGAGTACTGAATGCCTTATCAGGGTCCCCTCCAGAATATGAATACATGCCACGACTGTCACTTTCCCAGGTTAAATGTGTGTGTGGTATTTGAATGTGGGATATTTTTTACACAGAGAGAAAAAATGTAGAGGTACATTTTTGTTCACTAGGGTTCTAACAATGTCCCCTTAGAGGTACAACAAGGTCAATAAGGTCTAGTTGTTTACATTAAAGCACAATACATTCATTTTCACATAAGAAAAATGCATTCATACCTTTTCTTATCATAACCTTTTAAAATAGACTTAACATAGAATCCTAAATTAAAATCCTGGTGAAAATGGTACACTCGCAGTATGTTCTCCATCCTAAAGGACTACTCCACTGTGAGTTTGGTACTTTTTTTTCAGATTTTTTAAAACTTTTGTTACAGTAAAATTAAAGCAAGTAACCCCTTCTCTCCAAAACACATCCTTTCTTTAAGCTCACATGATTCAAACATATGCTATTTCATTTAACATAATGCAAGGTAACATTTAAGCAATTTATAAGCAGACTTCACCAGCATGCTTTAAATATACATATACTATGCTTTGGTATCACAATATGTTGTCAAAACTCTATTGAGTTACAGTATATCAGGCAGCCATACTATGTACACATTACATTGAGTGACTGAGTGGAATCATGC
Source organism: Salminus brasiliensis (assembly GCF_030463535.1). Lineage (NCBI taxonomy): Eukaryota > Metazoa > Chordata > Actinopteri > Characiformes > Bryconidae > Salminus > Salminus brasiliensis. The sequence continues at coordinate 13,351,448 of NC_132878.1, forward strand.
AAAGTGTTCACTATTTCTCTACATAATATGGTGCTCTTTTTAAGATACTCTGCATTGTTCTCTATTGAGACAGTTCAGGGATTTGTGTCCTGTGCACATATTTGGTTGTTTCTAAAAAGTTTCTTGATATATTGGTGATTTTGTGTGGGTGTTTCTGTAGATCAGCAAGATCCTGTCTAACATCCCTCACCTGGACTTTCTGAATCTCAGTATGAATCCTCTGAAAGAATCTTGCCTGGACACTTTGGCCGCTGAAGCTTTCTCAGGCCTCCGCCGCCTCGTCCTCAACAACACACACGTCTCCTGGGACATGGTGCACACACTCACGCAAGAGATCCCTGAGTAAGTCTATATGCATATCATGTCACTATAAACCCTTCTATCTTCAAAAAAGAGGAGGAAAAAGCTTTTCAGTGGAAGTCAGTGTAAAAAAGATTTTATTCCATGTAATTTATATTGTATATATACGTATATATGTATATATAAATAAATAACTGCCAGATTCAGTTATGTTAAAAAGTGAAAAACAGCAAAAATGGCGACAAGGATAAGGATTAATAATAACAAAACAAAACAAAACAAAACAACAAAAGCAAGATGAACCTTTTTTAATACCCTTGATTTGGAGGAAACAATGAAAGAGCAGGTGTCCTAATACTTTTGTCCATATAATGTATTAACACAATCTGATCTCAATCTGAAACTCAATCTGAAACTCATCTGGCAACTGGTTACTGTACAAGTTTGCAGTGAAACCACCTTATTTTTCATATGTGCATAATGTGTAGTACTGGAGTGTTTCCATTACAGTTTTGTTCTTAAACTGCAAAAAAAAGACTACCTGCCATGTCACAGTCAAACACATCCAAGCCATCACAACAGCAGGTATTTGTTTATTCCACTGTAAAACAGTTTCACACTGCAGACATCTGAACCACTTTGTTACCCTCTGAAAACCAATCCTCTGGAGGAATACTGAACACAACACTAAGGCCAAAACAAAGGCTTGGATGTGGATTGTTCTTAACATAGGCAGTACCTGATTAATTATAACATGCCTGGATGAGATAGGATTATCCCTAGTGTGTATACGTGTGTGTAGACATTCAGACTTACAAGCCAATAAGATTAACCCTCCTAGATCACCTTGAAACACCTATTAATTTCTCACTCACTTCAAAACAAGAAGTGCGCTGTAAGATCAATAAAGGCACTCTGAGACCTGGGCTGGGAGAAGGGGCAGCCTAACAAATGGGTAGGCGTTTCTCGCTCTGCATCTGTTCTTTACTGTGCAGTTCAAAACTATGCCCTATTCGCTACATAGCCCCTTACATGTGAAAATCCAGACCACTATATAGAGCACTATGGGGAACAGAATTAGACGAGGTAGTGAGCGACAGCTCATTATGTGTGTGAGATTATCACACAGTTCGTCAGCAAAATATGGCATTTAAAATGCAATGAATTATGGGTAATCCATGTCTGCTAGTATACATTGTTTGTAAACTATTTATTGCAATGCATTTTGGGGCCGTTACATTGCTCTGAAATGTGCACTATGTTTTTGTTTTTTGTGACCTCAAAGAAGTGCACTATACAGTGAATAGGGCACAGTCTCGGACACAGCTCCCGGTTGCAAATTTGACAACATGGTGGACAGTTTTGGCTTCATTTTAATAGAATGCAAAGGAATGGAACCACTTCCATGTCCATGGTCTATGTTTTCTACAAGCATTGGTTGTAACTGCTGCGTCTGAGCTTCAACCAAGTTCAAGCAGTTGTTACATTATGCAACTTGAGTGAAATTTTGTGTGTTGCACTCGAGTTTCACCATGTAAAGCCTGCCTAATTTACTACCCCCTCCACACAGCAGTGTGTTGGTTTGTGTGTGTGGGTGCATGAATGAATATGTATATGAATAAGAGTTTATTCTTTAGTACATGTGCTGCTTGAGCTGTCTACTTACGATGTTGAAAGTATGAGAGTCTTTGTATTCTGCGTCAAGCAATGCATATCTCTCTTTTTCAGACTTGTGGACGTACACAAGCACACGTGCGTACACAAGTGTGTGTGTGTGTGGGTTAGCGCGACAGTGTGTTTCTTTCCTGTTCACGCCTTTATCTCTGCCGCAGGCTCGAGGAGCTCTTCCTGTGTTTGAATGAGTACGAGCGTGTGAGCTTGTCTCCAGTGGCCTGCTCATCCCTGCGCCTTCTGCACATCACCGATAATCAGCTGCAGCACTGGGGCGAGGTGCGCAAGCTGGGCCTCATGTACCCTGGCCTGGCCTCGCTCATCCTGGCCAACAATTCTCTCTCGTCCATCCACGAGCCTGAAGACTCGCTGCAGCGCCTCTTCCCCAACCTGAACAGCATCAACCTGCACAACTCAGGTCTGCTAAAGCCCATATGTTATCCGTGGCCTAATAAAAATGAATGAAAAGGACCCAGAGAAAACAAACAAAAAACAACAATGTGATATACATGTAATTAAATATATTCATATTTATTGGGTAAAGATAGTCAACATTATATATTTATAAAACTCTAGATATATATATATATTTTTTTTTATATTAATATATATATATATATATATTCATTATGTAGCATTATAATATATTATCCAGCATCCAAAACCCCTGTTTTTTAAAGAAGTGATTTGCCCCCTTTCTTCAACTGCTGGTTACATTTATTAGTAGCAATAACTGCAACCAAACACTTTCTGTAATTATTATTTAATATCTAATAACCTGTAAAGGCCTTTTGTCCCATCCCTTCTTGCAGAACTGCTTCAGCCCACTGACATTTGTAGGCCTTTGAGCATAAACTGTACATTTCCTTACAGTGGTGTAAGACACTAATTAACAACTACAGAGCGCTATCCGTTAGCAACATGCGAACTGTGTGCCCTAAATCAGCACACACTTTCAGCAAGCTGGCAGAATTGTAAAGAATTGTAAAGCTCATTTGTAAAGATAGACTTGCTTATATAATTTGTAACATTGCTTTGGACAAAAATAAATGAACAAAAGTACACTATAGCTAAACTAATAGTAGGCTCTACCTTGAATCCTGATTTTCTCTGTAGTTTTGTTCATTGTTTTAGAAAACCATATGGCATACAGTTTCAGAAGCACTGTAAGCGTGTCTGTCTGAGATGACTTAACTTCAATATTAAATATCTGCCAGTACTGAAAGCCATTGCAATATTTGTATTTTTGACGGTAATACAACTGGATAGTGCACATTTTACAGTCTACATTACATTTAGTTGAATCAATTCAGTTTAGATACAGTCAGCTTCAGTAAAATCATTAATTACATCATCAGTATTTACATAATGTGACATTCAGACTAGATAGTGTGTTTTAATTGTTTTTTTGATTGTTTGATAATATTTATAGTGTGCTGAATACATTATCTTTATATTCATAATGTCCATAAAGTAGCTTGATCATTTGCACGCCTTTTAAAACAACTCTAATGTTATGTTTAAATGCGTAATAGCCATTCACATACATATTCATTATCACAGATAGAAAGGTCAATAGCTTAACCACAGTTGGCACTCAGGATTTGGATGCTGGGCTGTTTTCAGTTTCCTCTGTTAAAGAAAAAAGAGTTATGGATAAGATCTATTAATGGTTTCTTCCCAGTCATAGAGCACACAGAGAACATTAAGCAAAACTACACACTGGAATTTTATCTGGCTTAATATCAATCCGTGAAAATATGCTATCCTTTGATGATTCTTTTTATGGGAACAAAACTTTTACAAATTGAATCAAAATGAATTAGATGAATCTATTCATTTTCTTGGTGTGGAGCAGACTGACGCAGTAGAAGCCAATTCGGTTATAACACAGGAGTACAGCAAGCTAAAACATGACAGTGCAAATGTCCAAATGTTTGTGGAGACCCCTTCTAATGAATGCATTCTGTTACTTTAAGATGAACCAATTGCTGACAGCGATGTGCAAATGCACACACACACAGCTTTTTTTATTTCTCGTTAGAGAAGTATTGCCAATAGAATATGACTCTGTGGCATAGATAAACATTAACCTATTGGCACCACGCCTAATGCCAGGCTTGGGCTAGAGGGGTATAAAGCCCCCCAGCACTGAGCTGTGTAGTAGTGGAACTGTGTTCTCTGGAATGTGGTGCTCTATCCAGTATTTTTGGGATGAGTTGGGGAGTTTGGGATGAGTTGGGGAGTTAGGGATGAGGTGGGGTGGGATGGTGATCACCCTATATCCGGGCCTTACTAATTTAGTAGAAAGCCTTCCCTAAGTAGTAGAGCCAGTTACCAGTAACAAAAGCAGGATAAACTCTTTTTCAATTCTGTTTATTTCAGATAAATCAATGAATAAGAAGGTGTCAGAATACTTTTGCCCTTATAGCGTACGTAGGACTGGATGGAAGCGTTTAGCTCATTTTTAGGCAAACGTAGCAGAAATTCAGTGCATTTTGACTGAGTGAGTGGATTACACACTTAAACATGTCAAACATGTTTGAGAACCAGTGAGGCTCAGCTCAGTCAGGAACCTTCCCAGTGGCTCTCTGAATCTCAGAATTAGCCCCTAGTGGTTGCATGCATGCAGTACAGGCCCTATAAAGTGTCTGGCTACAAAATACAGAGAGAAATAGAGCCAGGTTCAGAGAGGTTATTTGGTATTGTGTGTTTCTAAGTTTATCATTGGAATTATATTAGAAATGTTTGGTCTGTATCACAGAAAGAAACACTGCAAACGCTACAGAAATCATATGTTGGCAGACCGGTGTTTGATAAAGCGTTTATTGTACTTTGACAGAGCAGAATGCATAGATAATGGTGGGCCACAAAATTACCAGCATTTTATTAATTTCACTGCATTTCTAACCCTTCATAAATAAATACTATATACTATATGGACAAAAGTATTGGGATACCTTCTCATTTCTTGGGCATCAAAAAAGACTTTATCCTGCTTTTGTTGAAATAACTGTCATAACTGTCATTACATCTCTAGCCCACACCTGGCATTAGGCATGGTGCCAATAGACTCATGTTTATCTGCTCCAGAGGGTTTTATTCTATTGGCAGGACTTCTCTACATGGACTAGACAAGTTGTGTTAGTGTGTGCGTTTGCACATCTGTATCAGCAAGGGGTGCAACTGAAAGTAGCTGAATGCATTCATTAGAAGGGATGTCCACAAAAACAAATTTGGACATTGGACAGAGTAGATATAGTCCCAACTTTTCAGTTTAATAAATGTTCATGTATCTAGGCATTGGTATCAGCAGACATGTAGTTGATGAATATTGCACGTTGGCTCATTACCACAGTTCCCATATTGGCTTATCCCTACAGAAAATGTAGATAGATCAGTTTAAGTGATTCACTGAAAAGAACTGCTGCGTTGAGGATTTTGACTTGCATTCAGAGGGGTACAAGTTCTAATGTCATAAAGCTCTTAACTCCGCCGTGTGTACGTAATACAGTTGCACACACCACCAACGTTACGCTGTGTACTGCGGTACCTGTTTTTCCACTTATTAGCTTCTGGCTTGTAGAGTCTTGTTTGGTTTATAACAAGAAACACTCATTGGTAAACATGACATGCACTCTCAGTCTGAACTTTTTGGAATATATTTTGCTTGACCATGGCAGATAAATGATAAACCATTATTCTTTACATATTTATAATGTGGAAAAAGACAGATGACAAATATGCTTGTCCTTGATGTGTTAAAGGCCTGAACAGCTGGGAGGACATTGAAAAGCTGAATTCTTTCCCAAAGCTTCAGGAAGTGCGTCTGATGGGTATCCCCTTACTGCAACCCTACACTGACCAGGAGAGGCGCTACCTCATGGTAGCACAGTAAGTACAAACACACACACACACACAGATGCAGTACATGAACTGTGAACTGGTGTTCAAAGATGATTCCTTACAACTGTGCACAACCTGGTATACCTGGTATATCCCTGGTATATCCCTCTCCACAGCATTTTCAGCTTAGATCTTTGGGACAAAGTCAACATAGTTAAATATCCAATAATATATATGGCAGCACCTGTTCTGCAAATACCACTGTGGCTCTGATATTATTGTGCTGCTTTACTCTGTTACCTTGGTTACTGCATCTGTACTGCTTACAGTTGACAACACCTCTCACATTCAGGTTTATCCTTTTATTTTGTACCAAAGTTACTCAGTGCTTAGCTTGGCAGTTTTGTACTCAGCTTTTAATTTAGTACTTGTACCTGAGAAACTTGTCACATTGCTAAGCACGGGAATAATCAAATGTGTGCCACCTGACCCTTTATTTTTTATTTTTGTATTGGCTTTATTTACCTTTATTTATCTAAAAGTGCAACATGCTACTAGCTGCATTCTAGTTTTATAATCTTAGGCAATATAGACACACTCTGTTGCATTCAACAGACACCAGCCTCCTTTGAAGATAAAGCTTACTTAATGCTGCATTGAAAAAAAAAATCTGTGCTTACATGAACAGAATGCCAACTTGCACCTTTGCCAACATTTAGTGTTTTGTGTAAAAGGCATAATAATAGGTGCATATTTTCTTTGTGGCTGCAGTTTGCCTTCCGTGACCGTTCTGAATGGGAGTGTGGTGACAGACGGAGAGAGAGAGGACGCAGAGCGCTTCTACATTCGCTACCACCTGGATTGCCCCGAGGATGAGTTACCACAGAGGTATGTTGCATGCTGGGAACACTGCTCCTCCCTAAATGCTAATTAAATGGAGATACAAGGCTATTGTAGATACCAGCTACAGGAAACATATTAGTCAGTGATCAGCATCATGTACACACACTTGCTTAAACCCCTTTGAGAAAAGTATGTTTCTGAGTGCACTCAGGAATTCATACCACGCCTAGTTGGTAAAGTGTCCATAAAGTGGTGCTGTGATAGTGGAGGAAGAAAGCAGGCTCTAGTCCAGCAAGAGTAAGCTGTTACTTCTGTTAATTACAATTAACATATTAAGACATTCTCAATAATGCAAAATCTCAGTAATGCAAGATATTAAGGTATTAAAGCCCTAGCAGAAGTGCTTGCACATGGGTGTGGTTTCGATGCCGACTTCGTCTTGGCTCGGTTTACTTAAGAATATCTGAATCCCAAAATTAAAAAACACACAAATATCTACCCAATAATTATACAGAAATTGTAGAATATTGTCGAAAGTCCAGCCCTAGTGACCAAACATAGACATATAAACTTGGCAGGTAGGCACTGGGTGTCAGTTTGACTCTACACATCGGACATATTTTAAATTTTAACTGTGGATGGAAATCAAAGTCATATGCAAAAAAACAACACTGCATTGACTTCACGCTCTAATATTAGACATTTTGGTTACTTAAGAGGAACAACATAACAGTGTCTTACAACATTAGTATTTACATTGTGTGGCTCTTAGCGTTTAGCAGACGCTGGATTATGGTCACCATACTTTTGGTCACAGCTAAATGTAGGTCAGTATTTTTCGTCTATATAACGCTGGCATGTGGCATTTGGAAGGTGTTGGATTTTGGTTATTTAAAATCACAACAAAATATTAACGTCAGCTATCATCACTACTCTACGTCAAATTGATGTTGGTATTAGACCTTGTCCTGACATGGGCCTACATCCTATATTGAGCCAGATTATGATGTCTATTGATGTTGGTGGCAAGCTGAAATGAATCTGGCTCAGTGTTTTTGAACCATCACTTTTGGTTCCTTGCACTGTGAAGAAACTTTTTAAAGTTTAAAAGTTTATCAAAAAACCTCCACATAAAGTTAAAGTAACAGTTAGTGTTTCCCATAGAACCAATTAGGAATCTTTTTTAATTACCTTTATTTGTTAGATTGTAAGTCTGATGTACAATTACTGTATATTTGTGGAGTGGGACTGAGGGCAGATCCGTCCTTATCAGTTGCCCGCATCTCTTTAAATGAGAAAGCTTTAAGAGCTATTGTTCAGCATAGCACTTTGTGTGTGCACTGATCCATTCAGAACAGGCCTGAGATCAGTAACACACACACACACATACGCAGTGTGTTACCACGCTGACTGATGTTGGCTTGTCTTTCTTTGACTGTGTCTGAAAAAAAACAGATAGCTGTTTGTTATGGCCGTCATCCAGGACCTTCCGCTGATTTTTCTTCATTAACGTCTCACTTGCATTCTCCATCATGGTCTTCCAGCCATCTGGCTGATGTCCTGCACTCGTCCCTCACACCTTCCTGTCACTCTCTCACTCTCTCTCGTAGTCTCTGTACTTCCCTCTGTCCTTCTCTTTGTTGGGGTGGGGGGGGTGTTTTCCGGCAGCCGGAGGAAGAGGGATCACCCGCGTTCTTTAGCCCACCGCGTTGCGTTTTAACCTGGGAGAGTACGGGGGAGTCCGTTTTTTCGGGCTAGAGAAGCCTAACCTTTCGGAGACAATGTGGCCAGTCTGTGGCTCCTCAAAGACGCCTTTGTGCTGGAATACTCCGGCTGGGAAACCGATATACAAGGTGGCAGCTCGATTCTTTCTTTTTTTTCCCCTTCTTCTTCTTTATATCCCTCTCTCCACCTCTTTCTTCTCTCATGTCTTTTCTTTTGCTTTAAGGGAACGGAGGTGGCAGGTGGATTTTTTTTAAAACAAGATGGGATGTTGAATATCTCTCTCTCTTCCTGTTTTCCTCCCTCTCTCTTGTTCTCTCCCTTATGCCTCACACACTTTATGAATTGATGAAGTTGTGTGAGCAGTAATGACACAGCATTTCCTGTATGTTAAAGTTAATGTGGAATCATGAATGGCTTTCCCCTAAGAGCTAATGAGTAATAAGTGTGTATCAGACCACTTACAGTAAGTGGACTAGGCTTTCTAAAGCTGGTTCGACAGCAGAACAAAGCAAAGGCTCAGCTGTACTAGTGCGATTGCTGCCACTGACCATCAATCATATTGCATTATTTGGACAAAAATATTGGGAAGTATTATCCTGCTTTTGTTGGAGTAACTGTCTGTACTGTCTAGGGAAGGCTTTCTGATAGATTTTGGAGCATTGCTGTAAGGATTTGTTTGCATTCAGAGACAAGAACGTTAGTGAGATTAGGATGTTGGATGATCGCCACTCCACCTCATCCCCAACTAGATAGAGCACCATAATTCTAGTAATGTCTAAGCTTGGAGGTATCTTTTGTATTATTAGTCTATTCTAACTAGCTAAGGCTTTTCTTGGGTAAATAGCAAAGCACTTTGTAAGTCGCTCTGGATAAGAGCGTCTGCTAAATGCCGTAAATGTAAATGTAAATGTAAATAATTCCAGAGATCACGGTTCTACTGCTCCACAGCTCAGTGCTTGGGGGGAGGGGGGATTTATAACCTTTTAGCCAAGGGCTGGCATTAGGCATGGTGCTAATAGGTTCATGTTTATCTGCTCCAGAGAGTCCTATTCTATTGGCAGTTCTTCTGTACAGGGACTAGACATCTCTGTCAGCAGTGTGTGCAACTTAAAGTAGCTTAATGCATTCATTAGGAGGGGTGTCCACTAATCTCCTACATTAGATAATACAGACATTTACATTTATAGGATTTTGCTGATACACTGATCCAGAGCAACTTACACTCTTAAAAATAAATAAGCTAGAAGGGGTTCTTTGAGGAATGCCATAGATGAACCTCTTTTGGTTCCATAATCAGCTGTTTGTAATTGAGGTGTGTGAATGTGAAGAACCGTTCAAGGTCGTTCAAGGTTCAACTGATGTAAAGGTTCTTCATCAATGATTTATCTTTTTTAATGTGTGCTTAGAAAGTGCTTCTTCTAAGGCGTTGCTTAAAGAACCATTTGAAGCACCTTATTTTTAGTGTATATTTGAATTATGTTGCACAGATAAGTGAATACAGAGTTCAGAGTCTTGCCCAAGGTCTCTTATTGGTGTGCTGTGAGGAGTTCTCAGACCAGTCTGCCACAGGGAAAGTGGTGTTGTTACCCATTACACTGTACCATCCATTATGCTACGCTAACTCACAACATACACATTCTGAACTTCCAAAACCATCAAACCACTATTATTTTTGTGAATAGAGGAGCAGATATTTGACTGTGACCTGAGTTTGAGTTTGGCATTGTTTGGCATTGAGTCAAATGGATAAAATGCATGATTACATTTAAAAGCATCATTATGCAAAAATTGTCTTATCTTGCTCCTGGGCTCCCCCTGCAGTCAGAAGGTGTCATTTGTGCTTTGTGCATTTCTGGATAAGCTAAGAGATACAGAGCCGTCACTGAAAGCGAGGGAATAACAGTGTTACACAGCATTCAATCGTTATCCTGCTCACTCCACCAGAGTTGCATAGTGCAGTTAGCAGCATCCCTAGCAGCCCAGAGTAGCAACAATAGACATGCTACTCTCCCTTTTACAGGTCAGTAAAGCATAACAGTGATTTTGAAGATGTTATTTTAGGGTAAAAATGCTACACACTGTTGCCTCAAATAGTCTCAGCTTCTAAAGGTTAATACAACTTCTATATTCAGTCCCTATCTGCCGTAACATCTGACAAAGGAATTCTCCTCACATATCCTTTCAGTCTGTGAGATTCAACAGTCCACTGCTCTAGGCTTCAGTCAGCCCTCCACCTCTTCTCTGTCTTTCTCTTGTTCTCTTTCGCTCCCCATTCCACAGCATCAGGAGGTTTCCCAGGAGAGTGCGTTTGAGATCAGGCTTGGCAGAAGAGGGGCGTGGGAGGGCAGGTGCTGAGTGGGTAGCACTGGTGTAGGGTAAACACTAGGGGTGAGTTAAGGTTGCCCCTTTTCTGACCCAGACAGCTTGCCCTCCCCTCTGGGCTTTGTGCTGAAGCAGCTATGTGTTCTTCCCATGAGAGAGAAGCAGAGAGTAACATGAAAAAGTCTGGAATTGACCTTTAACCTTAAAGACGTCCAAACTTTTTTTTCTAGACTGTTTCAAATCATATAATCATGTAATTATTGTAGCACAATTCAAAGGAACGAGACTATATGCACAACAATATTTGTTATTATTTGCCATCTGGAAAGAGGTTCAGGAACATCAGAGCCAGCACCATCAGATTCAAGAACAGTTTCTTCCCATGTGCTCAACCTAAACACACACACACTGTTTACGCTGATCCTTCCAGTTCAGTCACCATGTCCACACTGAGCTCCACCAGCTCAGAGACTGTATGCAAATTGCACTTTAACTGAACTACTCTCAAGACATAAGCTGTGTACTATTCTCTCTACCTGAACTCTAGCTGCTATACTTACTCCTGCACTGGACACTCTGTTTACTTACGACATGCTGTTTACAACACCAGACTGGCCTCCCTCAGCATACACTCCTGAACTCCGTGTTTTACTCTTCATTTACATGCACAGCACATCACTGCATATTTATTCATTTTACTGTTAGTACAGTAACTTGGTCAGGAGCTTAATCACCCAACCTTCATGCACACATTTGTACAGATTTATATATTTGTGTATATTTTTTGAATATTATTGTATTTATTATCTTTGTACTTATTGTCTATGCACCCTGTCTTGTGTTTTCTCTGAGTGCCCTACCCATTCTGCACCGGAGACTTGTGTTTTCTCTGAATGTCCTACCCATTCTGCACCGGAGACTTACATTCAACAGTAATTCAACAGTATTTTGTAGTACTGTACAACTCTGTATTAGTGTACAATTCTGTATTAGTATAATAACAATAAAGTTGAATAGAATTGCATTGAATTATGAAATGAAAAGCATAATAACTACTAATCTACTAAATATGTGCTACTGGAAGTGTAGAATGGTCTCTTTGGACAGAATTTCACTCCTTGTTTTAAGCAACAAATGAGAAAACATGACTACTTTTGTTATAGTAGTCTGTAGTACTCTATATGGACAAAAGTATTGGGCCACAGCTCTTAATCATTTAATTCATGGTGCTTTATTCAGTCCCATTGCCACAGGTGTAGTCTGCCTTTACACATGTTAGCGACAACAATGTTACTGAGGTCAGGACGTTGGATGATTACCAACCCACCTCATCCCCAATACCTCCCCAAAGGTATTGGATGCAACACCATCATTCTTGAGAATACAGTTCCACTGCTCCACAGCTTAATACCCCTCTAGCCCACGCCTGGCATTAGACATATGCTCCAGTCCTATTCTATTGTCAGTACTTTTCTACATGGACTAGACAAGCTGTGTGTGTGTGCATTTGCACATCTGTATCAGCAGTGGGTGCAGCTTAAAGTAGCTGAATGTATTCATTAGAAGGGGTATACACAAACGTTTGGACATATTGTGTACATGCCCAGACATGTCTCTTAACACTTCTCAAACTGCAGCCAGGCCTTCATAAAGGTCGTTTAGCTGAGCACCTGGGTGGACCCTTTGAACAACAGATGTGATGAATTTTGCAGGCCACAAGTCTTTTTTTTATATTTCTGCTGTTTCTGTGTATAAAAAATGGAAAAATGAGAAAGGTATAATTGTTTTTATGGAAAAATGATGAGTGGGTGACTGTTGATCTGTAGTGTTTTGAGTGTTTCTTAGAAACGTTTGATTTATTTGCTAATTTACAGCCAAATATGTCTTGGCTGTTCGGCTGTATCTGGGGTGGAAAGTGGAACATTTTGTAAAATATCGCAGAACTGTTCCTTGAAGATATAAATGTGTGTAATGTTCATAGTGTTCCTGTTCCGTTTTTTTTTTTTTAGTAAAGATGAATGCTTTATATCACGCATCGCCTAACCTTTTGTGGAAAGCTTGTACCTTTACATGAACTCTACCTGAACACTAGCTGCTTTACTTATCCCTGCACTGTACACTCTACATTTAGATATGTGATGCTGTTTACAATCTACCTCACCATACACTCTAAACCCCCTGTTTTACTCTTCATTTACATGCACAGCACATCACTGCTCTGCTCTGCATATTTATTCCATTTTACTGTTAGTATAGTAATTTAGTCTAGACCTTAATCACCCCGCCTTAATACACAAATTTGCACATATTTATGTATTTTTGTATTTATTGTCTTTGTACTTATTGTCTATGCACTCTGTTGACCTCTTACTATTGTATCATGCCCTACCTATTATGCACGGGAGACGTACCCTAACAGTTTAGTTGTACTGTATAACTCTGTATTAATTTAATGACAATAAATTTGAAATGAATTGAATTGAATTTATGGACAGCCTTAGCAACCATGGCACAGTGTGGCTTTACATAGCCTTTTAACTTCTCTTAAATTCCTCTATAGTAAACTCCACAGCATTAAAGAAGTTCCTACTGAGTTCAGTTTTCCAAGCTGCTCTTTCCATTATCTATGGTCCAACCCAGGTCCTGCAATACCCCTGGCTTGACATTTCTGTGTTTTCCTTTCCATTGACACATCTGTCCCCTTAACACTGGAAGGGCTTGCTAATCAGTTGGATCAGGGGTACTGGGAGCAGGGAAAATGCTAGAATGTACTGGGTAGGGCATACTACAGGACCAGTGTTGGACCATAGGAGATGAAAAGCAGCTTGGGACATTGTAAAACATACAGTATTGACTAAACTCCTTCCATGTCCATTTGAGAACAGGTTTTCTGAACTCAGTAGGGTTTAATTTCATGCAGTACAGTTTACTGTGGAAAACTGGAGAGAACTTAAAAGGTTATGTAATGCCAAGCTCTGCCATGGGTGCTTAGCTGAGGGCCCAAGTAGCCATGGTACTGTTATCTCCATGGAGGTGAGGGGATATAGGGAGTGGGGCACTCTCGAGTAATTCTAACCATGTACTGCTTGGTTGCTTGCCTTGGTAGCACAGACCATGCCTTTGGCCTATGGCCTTCTCCAACCAAGCATAAAGAGAATTGGGTGTAGGTACTGTTTGAAGGAAAAATAAGAAGAGAACTGAATGAAAAAGAGCAACAGAAGAGTGAAAGAAGCAATGGAGAGGAGATTTGATATATGACCTGGCGGACTGCAGCCTGATGATCTCTCTGTGCTGAGAGACTCTCTTGAGAGTTTATGACAGAGAGTGGCCATATGTTGTATAAGATGGCCCTAACCTGTTCTTTCTAGCACTGTAAAGACTGTTGAAGTAATAGAGGCAAGAAGGGACAGTAGAGTGAGTGAATGTGGGGTGAATGAGGGGGTGAATATAAAGCGCTGCATAAGTCCATCAGCCTTTGAGAACCTAAAACCACAGCTGAGGGCATGGGCACCACAGCAAGATCTGGGAAGAGTATAAGAGGGGCATTGAAAGGGATGAAAGATTAAAGAAAAAGATGAGAGGAGCAGAGTGTGTGTTGGGAATGAGAGGTTTAGAGCCCATGTGTTGCTGTGTAACCATGGCCTTGGACTGGCAATTGCAGCAAAAACAGCAATTAAGATCAATGAAATTAGAAACACACTGTACGCTCAGTACAATGGAATGGATACATTCTTTTTATGATAGAATATTTACCCGCAATTGTCGATTTGCAGCACTTGAACTTAATCTTTACTGATGCAGGAGTGTGCAATCTGAAAAAATGGCACCGTGATAACAGTACTAATTACTGGTTTATTCAAATAAGAGTGAATTAAAATATTTCTTATACAATTTCTTAACCCTAGGTAAATGAAATGGTCCAAATAAAATAGCAATTTACAGCATCAACACTGAAAAGTCTCTAAAAAGATCTGAATGAGAAATTCATATATAAAGCACCCGTTTATATAAAGATTCCTGTCTTCAGTAATGAGTGGTTTTATTTTGGCAAGAGTAGACGCATGTGATATTACTGAAGTCTTTATTATAGGAGGCATTTGAGCAGCTGGGGCTTTATGCTAAAGTCTTGGTCTTTCCACCTGATCTCACTGTTGTCTAGACGAAACTACAGAGATATTAAGGAGATCTCCTTTTGGATTTTTCTTTTCCTCTGGGTTTTATTCTGGGTATTCTCCTTACTTACACACTTGACATTGTCTGTAAATGAGTTAATGGTCTAAATAAGAATTGGATGAACATAGTGTGAGGTCCTGACTGGGATTAGAAACCTGCGATGTAGATGTTTTCCAGGATGGCAGACGGGTTTGTGTACGTGTACGTGACTAGCTCTGGTTCTAAAGGGTCTTAGTCCAGCACAAGTTGGTGATTTTCCTTATCAGACACACCAGCACTTAGTCTAGTGGGTGCCTTGGATTGAGGTCATTCAGGACTGGAGCCGGAGCTGGA
Organism: Salminus brasiliensis; assembly: GCF_030463535.1. Lineage (NCBI taxonomy): Eukaryota > Metazoa > Chordata > Actinopteri > Characiformes > Bryconidae > Salminus > Salminus brasiliensis. The sequence continues at coordinate 13,366,661 of NC_132878.1, forward strand.
CCCTGCTTTAATAATTATACAACAATAATTGACCAAAATAAGTCCTTAGGATATTGTAATCAAGATGTATCATCCTAAATAAAACTTGGATGTCTTTATATATATACAAAAATTTACATTTTGAACAGGTGACACACAAGCAGTCTCCAGGACAAGCTATCTAAGTGAAAACCAACCCCATCATTTGTGTCATCTTTCTGTCCTCACTAAAGGAGACAAGTCACTGTATCTTTTCTCTTTATGGCTCTTTCTCTGTCTGTAAGCTCCATCGGTTACCGTATTACAGTACCTACAGTAGACTCACTGTATATCTCCTGGTATGAACCCGCTGTACTCTCCACTACCTATTGTCCAGTCTCATCTCTTGGGCTGATCAGAGAACGGTCTGTGGGTGGAATTCAGGGCAGCCGTGTTATCACCGCCAGTGCGATTTCCCCTGCATTTAAGAGAGCTTAGTCCTGGCTAAATGAGACCTTTGAGCAAGACTCGCTTTTTTCCCTGTCAGACAGAGTGGCACTTTGTATGGACGGAGCAGTATTCCCATGGCGAAGGCTCAGAGCCGCAGGCACCTACCCACGCTCAGCCTCCGCTTTGTGGGGACACTTTTCTCGGCAGGCTGGGAGGGAAATTACTTTGATTGGCTCGGCCTGTACTGTAGCACTTAAAAAAACCCACCCTAAAGCCCCTTGCTAGATTTTATTGAATGATTCCTGCTCGTTGCGCTCTTATCGTTCCCACAATCCTTCACTAAGTTTGGAGGGGGGGGGGGGTGAGAGCTTTCTCACGGCAAGAAAACTCGTTGCACTTTACAGACACAAGCTACTACACAAGTACACTACTTGTGGTATGTACAGAAATAAGCACACTTAAAATACTGACTAACGGTGCCTAATCACAGACAATCCAGCTGTGGGTCTTTAAATAAAAATGACTTTCATCTGCAGTTGCTCCATTTTCATAGATTACTCTATGCTCCATTTTCATAGATTACAATGTTTTACAGAGTCAGGAGCTGCGTAGGCAAGTCTTGAGATGATCTAGGCAAATACCTAGGCAAAAAATCAAATCCACACAATTCACCCCAGCTTTTATCCCAGCTTCATTTGATTGTCCAAGACAGGTTTGGTGTGCAAACTGAAGCCACAAGGCTAATGTTGCTAAAAAAGCAGATAAAAGTCAGTAGTTACCCAAAATCTTTTTCTTTTCAGTATGACCTACTGTGAACTGCAAAAATGAACAATTAATTAAAACTGTCTCTGCAGTGCCATATTCCAATTCCGCTTTGAATGCATGCATGATTTGGGAAGTTTTAGTGTTTGGCCTTGCAGCACCATTTAAATTTACATACACTGTTTGGACAAAAGTATTGGGACACCTGCTCATTCATTGTGTCTTCCAAAATCAAGAGTATTAAAAAAAAAGTGTATCACGCTTTTGTTGAAGTAACTACTGTCTCTACTGTCCAGAGTAGAAGGCTTTCTAGTAGATTTTTGAGATCCTTGTTGCTGTGAGGATTTGATTGTATTCAGGGACCAAAGTGTTAGTGAGGTCAGGATGTAGGATCATCTCCACCGCACCTCATCCCCAGCTCCCCAACCAATCCCAAAAGTATTGGATGGAGCACCTTAGTTAGCACCTTAGCTCAGTGCTGGGGGACTTTCTACTCCTCTAGCCTATACTTGGGAATTTGGCATGGTGCCAATAGATTCATGTTTATATGCTCCAGAGAGTCCTATTCTATTGGCAGCACTTTTCCATAGGGACTAGACAAGCCGTGTGTGCGCATCTGCACGTCTGTGTCAGCAGTGGGTGCAACTTAAAGTAGCTGAATGCATTTATCAGAAGGGGTGTCCACAAACATTTGGACATGTAAGTGGAAATATATGTTTTTGACATGGACAACTGAGGACGTGCATTTGTTGACAAGATGGTCTTTTTGTCTCCCCCAGGTTTCACACTCTGGTAGCTCGTTATGGACGCCTGGCACCGCTGGCTGAAGTGGACCTGCGTCCGCTGAGCTCCGCCCAGGTGGAGCTACGCTTTGCGGACCACAGCGAGCAGCTGGAGCTTCGTCTGGATCAGACAGTGGCCGACTTCAAGAAACAGCTCAGGCCCGTGGTGCAGCTGCCGGTTAACAAGATGCGCGTGTACTACATTGATCGGCAGCTGGGCTACGCTCTAGAACCTCAGGAGCTGAGGTATGGAGCCAGGGCCCTCCACTCCTACAGCATACGGGACGGAGACGAGATCCTAGTGGTGCCCAAATCTCAGTGATTCATGGGATACTGTAATGAGAATGCTACTCGGAAAAAGGAAGCACTTGATATGGCTGATCTTCAGCGCAGAAGCAAAAGGAATGAGGTCTCCTAATAAAGCCATTGTGAACTATGAGTTCTGAAATAATGTGTAATTTAGACGAGCAGTTAGTTGCTGTTGGGAATCGGGGAAAGAGATAGTTCTGCTTATTCCGAAAAGTGACTTGTTGGGAGTCCCAAACCTTTTCATCAGATATAGTAGTACCCTAAAAGACACTCTGGATTGGGACGTGACCTTTCCCCAGCTCTCCTGACACTCTTTTGAAGAGAAGTGATGTTCAGACACTGGTGCATTTTTTTAAGATGTTTTAATTGATTGGTTGTTGCTCAAATTGTGCATACATGTAAGTGTGTGAGACTGCTTCTCAGGAATGGGGATTAATTCCACAAATTTCTCAGTAGCAAAAAACGTTTTTCTACAGATTATGGTGTAATACCTTCAAATTAACTGACCTTTAGGTTCCAAGTCTCACACATACTCATTTCATTCTACAGAACCTACATCACTGAGTGTCATGTTATAACAAACACCCTTTTTTATTATTCAGTAATAAGCTCTTATAAATGCTTCAGACAATTAGCAAAGCACAGCAGCTTTGGATTGGCTGACATTAGTAAAATATCAGGGTGGCTTCTTCCCTGCATTGATTACATTTAGTAGCTCACCACACTGAAAGCTCTCTGGACTCATCCAGTACACTTGCCCGGCTCCTATTAATTAGACCACTGAAGAAGTTCTTGCCACTTCTGGTCCTCTAGATCAATTTTACTTGACCTGGTGCATAGATGAGTTTACATGTCCTGACCCTTCTTGATATGCCTAGTCCTACATTTGCTTGCAGTGTTTGGCCTACATTGGAAACAAAAGGGACCAGTGTGAAAGAGAGTGATGCTAATGACCATGCCATTGTCTGGCAGCCATACCTAATGTGCTTCTCCAGATATAGATTCTTGTTTGTTTAGCTCTGATTTAATCACAATATTCACAATATATTAGGTTGTGGGCACAACAAGTGTGTGTGGGTGTGTGTGTGTGTGTGTGTGTGTGAGTTGTATGTCAAAAAGAGAAGAGTTTATTCTAAGCTCATTTTATTCAAAGCTTTTTATGGGTTTGGTATAGTTTTATGTGTATAATAGGTTTCATAATACTATGGATGCTAAATAATAAAAACAAAGATCTTGTCTGACAGACGTAAAGATTTCATTTTTCAGTTGTTCTTTTTTCTTTTGTTTGGACTCTGAAAATTTCCACCCATTGTAATTCCATATCGTCGCTGTCGTCGTGAAAAAACTTCCCAGTTAAAATTTTTGCTGTTTTTAGCATTTTAACATAATGTGAACCCGCCGTTTGTTCTCCACATTGTGTCTAAACGTTGTGCTGAATGGACAAATAGAAGTGACCAAGCCACTTGAGAACAATGTGAAGAAGGTTACATTACATTGGCATCTCACTGGTTGGATTACCAGTTAGTTTTCTCAGCTCATGTTTAGCTCAAGTCTGACTCAGTCATGCAAATTTCTGCTCCACAACATTGTGAGGAGCATGTTCTCTAGGTAGATGACCCTGTCCCTATTCAATCTCTAGTCATAGTGAGACTTGACTACAGAAGCTCTCTACTTATCCTACTTATCCCAACTGATCCTGATTGCAAAAATATGACTTGTGTTTAGTCTTCCAAATTTCATCCTTGTCACTCCACTGCTGTGTTCCCTTCACTACCTTCCTGTGATTTGCTCTGAGCAAGGCTAAGAAATCCTTCAGACTTAATCTTACTATTTATTAAAGCTTCCTCTACATGTAATATCAGTGCTAGCTCATAGATGCAGGAACTCAGGCATAGTGGAAGTGTCCCAACATCTGCAAAATATTAACGTCTAGTTGTAAAGTTGTGTTTTTACATATGAACTCTAGAGAATCAGGTTTGGACATTATTATACAGTGTTACTCTTTCAAATATTTAGCATATAACCAGACGTTTTCCATGTCAGAGGTGTTGTAACTACAGGAAATGTTACGTGTGGTTTAGGCGAGGGGCGTCGCCCTGTGTAGCGTGTGGATGAGGTACAGCATTATCCACTAAAAAAAAATGGCCTGCTCCGTTCATGCATAGGCTTACCTGGACATTACCCAGACTTTGTACTAGAGGGCTGGCAGGATAAAGTCCAGAATGTCCAGAATGTCCTGGATGTCTTGGCAGAAAGATGATTACTAGGAATTACAGGGGATACAATCTTTTACGACTTCCAATGAAAGAATTTTTTCCTTCTCTTGTGAAGTTGCCATATTGGAGCTATAAGGTTTTTGCATGACAGCAACAATATCTTCCAAATCTGATCTTTAAGGAGGCACAAGACAGATTTGGCATAATTTGGCACCTTCAGATAATCCCTGTTTTTTTACATCAGGAATTGTACTTGTTTTTGATTTTTAGGGGAATGATTTGCCATGTATGAGCTTGTGAGACCTTTGACCTTAATTTCAATAACAATTACCAACAACAAAGGATTGCTGTTCCCTTAGGAGATAGCGTAGCTTGGCTAATCCTTATGTTCCATGTATCTATTGAGTCTCTTTTTAACACAATCACTGCACACTATATGTTATAGGTTTTGAATTACCAGACCTTGACCCCTCTGCTCCTGTGTTATTTCCCAGCAAAGTGGTTCTAATCCTGGTCTTGGTGATATGGGGTACAGCCCCCTCTCTGGTTACAGGGAACCCTATGCAACCCTACACTAGACAAGAGTGTTAACAGAGAGCTCAAGACCCATTAGGAGTATGTGTTATCTCTGTTGATGGGGGAAGAGCACACTTTGTCTTTGTGTACCTTCATTTGTCACACTGATGAGTCATTCTAGTCGTATTCCTGACCCATATGATGTCGCAAATTAGCCCTCCATCTGTGTCAGTTTGAATTAAACAGCCACTTTTGCTCAGTACAAAAAAACAACAAATGGACCAACCACTGTTCCACCTCACTCTTGTCTCATCGACGTCCATTTGATGCCATTTGAGTTTCATCTAAAATCATTTTTCGCCTCTAATCCTTTGATTATACCATGCTAATGTTGATTCACCTTTGTCACTTTACTTGGTATCTAATTAGATCAGTCTTATTCCTGTCTCATGTTACTCTGGGAATCCCGCTGATACCTACTCACGGTCCTTTCGTTGATGTGTCACCACCGCTGCATGTACTGCCTTGGTTTAATCAGTGTTGTCTATTCGCTTTCTCCAGAGCTTTCCATCTCTGAGCCTGCCTGCCTTTCGCCTCTGTACTTCTTTTACAGTGGTTCGTTGTTTGTGTTTCACTCTAGATATGGTGTTGATACTAAGCCTTTTCAGAGCAACTCCCAAAAGGCCTTTCTCCCATGCTCCGAAACCAAAGTGTTGATTAGCTGGTGAAAAGGGAGCAAGCGCTACTGTGTAATCTGTCACTGCTGGGTCTTTCTGGTCAGGCCATGTTTCTGAGACTGTGGGTCCCAGGGCTGTCACAACAGTAAGGCAATTGCCATGTCTATGAATATGTTGATGGTCATATTGGGGTTTTTGTTTTGACGTTGTGTGTGATATCAGTAGGTAATCGAATGCTATTGTACGCTTCTTTGATACCCTGTAGAATGTCTGATCGAAAGATACTTAATAAATAAAGCTTTATCCGTGGGCTTTCCTGCTCCTCAATGATCTTAACTGGACGTATCCACCTCTTGTTTATGAGGTTTGATGCTAAGCAAAATGAAAATAAAAGATTGGCACTTTTGGACAAAAAACGTGTATCTTTTACAATTTTTACAAGAGGTGGAAAAAACCTTATCTTTTAATGAATGTCAATGCAAAAACATTTTATTTAAAGTCATTTTTGAGCATTTCTATTGGAACATTCGTCATGAAATATTGCCACAATGTAAATAACAACAAGATCAAAGTATGTTAAAAAGTGTAAAACAATAAAAATGGAGATACAAAGTGTACCAGTGACAATAATTATTTGTTATTTTAAAAGGTGCAGATTGAAAACGTCTAGGTCTGTCTAGGACTTGTCTCAATAGTTCTCCTGTAAGAGTGCTCCTCAAGGGTTCATTAGGATATGCAGTGGTTCTGTGAAGAAGACTCATAAAAAGCATTCACTCTCTTGGATATTGTCCAAGACACTAAGATACCTATGACTTCTCTGAAGGAGTTAAGCTGCTGCCACCACCATGCTTCACAGGGGTGCTGTGTTTGTGGTGATGGGCAGTACTTGATGTCCGCCAAACCCAGCGTCTAGTCTGATGGCCAGAAAGCTCAGACCGAAGAGCTTCCAGTTCCAGTTGACCTGGGAGTTTCCTTTGGGTGAATTGTATTCAAGATTGAAATCTTTTTCCTGCTCTCCCATGAAGCTTTGACTTTTGCAGAACCTTGGAAACTGTTGTCAAATGCAGAGTCTCTCTAATATCAGCTGCTGAAGCTTTTAACTCCTTCAGAGTAGTCACAGGTGTGTTGTTGGCCTTCCTCACTAGTCTCCTTCTTGGATGATCATTCAGTTTGTAAGGACAATGGCCTGCTCTAGGCAGATTTACACGTGCCATATAGGATTTAACTGAACTCTAGGGATTTTTTTCAGTGGCTTGGTCTTTTTTTTTTTACTTATAATCTTCAATAGAGTGTTTTTTGTCTGCATGGTATATTTGTAGCCAGGAGTGCTGATTAACTGGTCACTGGACCTTCCAGACAGGTGTCTTTACTCTACAATCACTTGAGACACATTCACTGCACTCAGATGATCTTGATTTCACAGTGAGATACTACTAGTATTAATTGTTTGGACATCAGATATTCCTTTGTAGAAATCTGTTTTCATTTAGATTTAAATTTAAAAATATATATTGACCATAGTTTCTTTTATATAGGCAATAAAAGGAGGCAACATTCCAAGGGGGTTAATACTTTTTATAGTAGAACCTCTTCATAACACAAGGAAAACCTCTTTCTGGAAAACAAAAATGGTTTATACAATAGTTTTGTCAAAGACCACTTTTTTCTGTGTATAGAAGGATTTTACTTCATCCCAAAAAGTGCTGCCTGCACAAGTATAGACTAAAGAAAAAAAGAAAAACACATTATGACTAAGAAAATAGGGAGTACTTCAACCAGTTCAGCTTGCCTTCATAGACAGGTATGCTGTCGAAATCTAGTATTTTAAAGACCAGCTGTCTCAGCAGTTGTCTTAGCCTTGGGTTTTGAAAGTTTGTTCTCAGCTGTGTAGATGGTTTTAGCCGTTCAAGCAGTCTTAGCCCTCAGACACCAGGGACCAGCCACAGTGAAGACCCCATGCAAACACCACCATCCAACTGGAGACCGTCCAGTCTTCCAGCTAGCCACATGCCTGCATCCTGGATCAGTGCAGCAGCTTGGCTGAAAAAATAATCAGGTTTAATTTGTGTAACCAAGGCCTCAGGTGCTAAGAGGGGCTGGGCTAACCCTGTCACGCCTACAGGTGAGAGCCACACGTGCCAAATCTGGCAACTCTTAACACACACACACACACACACTCACACCAACACACCTACAGCACTTTGTCATCACAGATTAAAAGAACTCCCACCTCTGCAGTGGCTGCAAAGCAAAAGCCTTCCCGAGTGAAGCAGGAGTCAGAGTTCACCATCAGCTTGGCAAGACCAAGTAACATGGTGATCTGGAGGGAGAGCGAAAGTGAGAGTCGGACAAGAGGGTTACCAGGCCCCAAAAGCAGGGGCAGACTACAAAAGAAAGGTCATGGAAGGGGTGGCTGAGGGAGGTGGTGCGTTTTGGAATGGTGGGGGTTTTAAGAAAGCTTTTTATACCTTCCCTAGTACCAACAGTAACCGTGTTCTGGCTGGGCTGCTGGTAGCCTGATCCACCCAGAGCACCACGAAGCTGGGGAGAGGGCAAGAAGGGCTGAAGGAGACTCATTGTGTGGCCAGGAGAGGGAGTAATTTTTGGGGGAGGTTTGGGTTACCTGATGGGGGGTTGACATTGTGGGCGAAAGGAAAGAAAAGGAGGACCAACTCTTAAGCAATAGATGGGGGGACAGGATGGAAATGGAGATATTGGATGACCCAACTGGGTTCCTGGCCAGGACCTTCTCCCCCTTCCAGGGTCAGGACTAGCAGACCTACCAGAACGCTGTGACAGCGTCAGTGCTCCAGAATACATTTGACCCCTTTCCCACGGAAACGGTTCCTTGCCTCCACAGTTCTTTGTTGTGCTTGCTGACATTATGGTAACTCAGTCAGCCTGATTTTGATCTACCAGGTTTGGTTGGCAGGTGGTTGATGGGGCTGATGATTTGTGGCTGCGTTTAATCGGACACTTGACTCCTACACCCAAACACTAGGGTTCGTGCTTATCGCTAAGCACGTCTCAGCCTGTTCTTTGTGGGACAGAAACTGGTTCAGACAACGCAGAGCCATTTCAGTCAGCTGACCTTTTGCGCAAGCACCAAGCTGCTGTTCTGGAAAGGGTGGAAGATGAAGAGAAAAGACGCCTTATTAGAAAACTCATTACATCGTCAGGAAGGCAAGATGGTGAGAAGATAGGAATCACAGCTTGCTCTCTCGTGCTCTTTCTTCTTCTCCCATCCTTAGTTCATCTGTCCACGCCGGCTCAGGATAAGTCAAGAGTTGAACCGGCTCTCTGTGCTCTTTATCATCTTTTCTGGCGTCTCGCACAGCAGATTGATTTAAGAATATGGGTGCCTTTACACAACAAGGCGACAAGGTGTAAAAGAATCCTCCTCTGGGACTCCCACGTTGGTCATAGGGAATCCAGGTTTGGCGTTGTGTCCAGCGGGTTTTCACACGTCCAGCCCCCCTCTGGTCTCTGGTTACCTCCACTGTCCCTCTCTGAACAAAGCTGTGTCTGACTCCCATCTCTCTCCATCTCCTTCCCAGACCCTATCGCCACGGATTCACCAGCAATTTCCCCGCCTTTCGGGTTCTATCTCAGCACCAGATCTATGGAAATCAACTCCCTCAGAGACTGACCTGGCCTTATGTGTGCCATTGCAAATGAGACTGTCCTTAATTAGTGTAGGGAACCATGCAGAACAGGAGGGGGAGCACTCCCACACAAACAGTCGTTGACGCACACACATACATATTGAGTGTCCTGACTGACTCATGTTAATGCTGTAACTCTAACCACCCCTTCTTTATATTTACAAACAAAGAGACTATTTTTCCGTCTTGTTTTCTTTTGTAAATAAATGCCCCAAGGGTGGGCAGAAGAGCTTTACGCCCGCTCGAGGTGGACAGTACAGTGCCTATGGAAAGGGCCGTTGTCTAGGAAACTGGGGCCTGCTCCAAGGGTCTGACATTTCCTTCAGAAATCCTCTTTGTTCTGACCAGACCTGCTTCAATATTTCCCCTTACTTACTTACCTACAACTAACCATCATTGGTCAACTTTCTGTCATTCTTTACCCTCCTTTTCAACCTTCACCACTCCTCTCTTGCTCCCCTCTTTCTCTCTCTCTCTCTGTTGGTCTCCCTCCCTTTTTCAAAGTCTTACCTCTTTTCTCCATCACCACCACCCCTCCCTTTTCCATCTGCCCCTTCTGCCCCCCCTCCCAAAAAACCCCCCAAAAAAAACGCATCACAGATTAACTTTAACACTATCAGTGGTGCAAAAGGTAGCGCCTGCCACAGTAGCTTGTCCTTCCAGCACGGCAGTAAAGGAACTCGCACAAACACTCCCTTCCCTCTTCTCTCATCCTGGGATCACTTTCTTCAGGCTCTCGCCTCCTCGAAAATCAAACAGGCGCTGCGGGCTCGGACCGGGCTAGGTTTACCACTCTTGCTCTCTCCGGTAATCCTGTGGACGTGGACCAGCAGAGCGCTCTTGTGTGAGGGGGATTTAGGAGGGCTTTCTTGGGAACGCTCCCCCTCCCCTTCCCTTTCCCCCTGTCCCAGCACAGAACCCCTCCACTCCTGAAGCTGTGTGGATGGTACCCAGTTGGATGGGACTGGAAGGCTGATGCCACAGGTGAGGTGCTGAGCTTCCGTCCTTTGAAGGCAGGTGAGTGGACACTTACCTTTGTCCTATCACCCCTAGTGCAGTCTCTCAACTGGTCGATTTGCGAGCAATAGGCTGATGATCCTGTAGTCTTTGAAGACAAGTCTGTACGAGAGCATTGCCTGTCTTTCCTTCACCTACTCTCCTATCTCTAATTGCTGATGTTCAGGTTCTCGCTTTCTCTTTCTCCCCCTTTTCTCTCCTCTGTCTGGAATCACACGCAATGTGTGAATATGTAAATCATCAGTTTTATCTGCCAAAAAGTAGCCTAGCGTTTTCGATAACATCTAACATGGGCATTAATGTCAGCCTCAACGTGTCATCAAGAAGACAACTTGGTTGAGATCAGTTTCTCATGGGGTTAGCCAACTGAACCCCATCAGCCCATGTTAATGTGATGTGAAAAGAGATGGATTTACCCCTCTGGCATCTCTCACACTCTCTCGTGGTGCACTTGGGATTGCCATCAAACACCAATTTTGACCGCACTCGGTTTCATCACAGAGGACAGCAGAGCATGGGCATGTGGTCTAAGCACCACACACTCTCTCTGGAAGACTAGGTTTCAGTTATGCTGGAAGGCTGGGACTTGTACTCAACTTGTAAGGAGAAAAGATTAGCTTTGCTGGTTTCTTGAGGAACACCGGCATCAATATAAAATCAGCAATATCTGATCATTTTCTGAGGTTTATGCAACAATTATTTAAGGGCCTGTCTGTCCAAACAGTAGTTCAGCAGAGCTCTAGGGATGCTATTCAATATTCAGCATTTGAAAGGCATCATCTTTATCTTAACTTAAGAATTGGTTTAATCCTCACAAAATCTAAATTTGATAGCATGTTATTGATAACCAACCAAATAAAGGCAAGTTCAGAAACACAGTATGTGATTTAAGTTGCTTTGTTGAGATTGTTTCGGCTCTGTACTCCAGCAGACTGGACACACTGGACAACCAGCACATCCAACTGCTGTAAAATTCAGAATGTCAGCTTGAAGGACCTTCAGAGGCGTTAATGTTAGTAGAGCAGGCCTTTAGACATGGCTGTGAAAAAAGCAGAATACGTTCAATCCTACATTCTCAAAAACGGTGGTACTTCAAATGGTTCTTTAAGCGATACCACAAAAGAACCACTTTTGATTTCTTTAAGAACCATGTTTGTAAGTGAAGAACATTTTAAAGGTTTAAAAAACCATCACTTTTCAGTTTGTTTTACCAATTTGAAGATTCACACATCTCTGTTACAAACATGGTTCCTTAAAAGTCTGAAGCACCTCTACTTTAAGGCATAGCCAAGATTCCAGAATGGTCAAATTGGACTGCTTGGTACCTTCAACTTAAACCTTTAAGTTTACCACAAACATGGGTATGTACCCATGTGGATGATGAACCAGTCTGCTGATGATGACTGCTGAAGACATAGCAGAGCATAGGCATGTGGTCTCAGCACCACACTCGGGATGGTGAACCTGCTGAAGACAGATGCAGGAAATTGCAATGTTTAGAAGTGTTTGAATATTTTACTTCCAACACAAATGCACTTCATCACCCTCATCATCTTTCTGGAGAAAATCTGCAGTTTTCAGGGCAAAACTGGTTAGAGTCAATCACATGTGTTTTAGTCACTGGAGAGAAGTAGAAAGACTTAACCACTGAAATACTGACCATTTCATTTAGGATTACGTTAATTTGTTCAGCTACTTCTGGTCTCATGAACCTGGAGAACTGAATATAAAAGGCTGTGATTCTTACAAGCTTCAACCAAATCAGAGGCAATTACCCATGAACTAAAGATGTCAATCTTTAGACTTCACATCACATTTCATTTCAAATTCAGTGTGCTGCAGAATATATATTTATATCAATACTGGAATAAATGTGCACACTCTTAGAGACATAATTATTTAACTCACTAACAGTAACACTTTATGACGATGATGCCAATCTCTAGTGTAATGATGAGAGCATTATTTATATAATGGCAACTTGAATAGAATAGTAAAACATACAAGAGTTTCAGTCTTTCAAATGCTCAGTAATGTGTTGAGGGCATTTGGACTGTTGTCTTTCTCGATTAGTACTGCAACATGCGTCACAATATGGTTTTGGGTAAAAGTCAAAGTCCACATTATGGCATTATTGCTCAGGTGCTGAGTGAAATATAGCTAAACTAGTCAGGTAATACAAAAAGCAGGCAATACAATAAACTATATAACAATAAAGTGCATAAACAAGTACAGGACAGTAAGCAAGACAGTGAACAGCAGGGTGGGTGAAAGAAAAAAACATCAGCAATGATTGTTAAATGATTGTGTTGAGCAATCTACCTTTAAAAGTGATCTTTAGAAGAGGCGACTATAATAATCTATAAATGTTTTAGATACATAATTGAATATAAATACAATGGCGTTGTTGCATGTATCGTCTGTGGCATGCAAAAACCTTGTCTCTCCATTTTTGCCATTTTCTACTTTTTGACAATTAAATTTGAAAAAAATCTTTATACTGTGGCAAACGTTCATGATTAACGGATCAATAGAAATGCTCCAAAATGACTTGGGATTAACTCTTTTTACACTGACGTCCATTGAAAGTTAAGAAATTACTATTTTGGAGACACAAAGTGTTTGCATTACAGTGATGATATACAACTAAATGACACAAGTTTCTGATGAGAGGTATTTTTTTTTATATTGCACATACGTATATTTATATATACAGTGAAATGTTTTTATTTGTTGATTTTTTAAGTGATAAGTCACAAACAGAGAACACAATCCTAAATATTTGCATATTTTAATGCACTACTAATGTTTAATTGCTTCATTAAACGTACTGGGCGGACACCTACAAGGGTTTAGGGTGAATTTGTTGTGTTGTCTGTTTTTTAACACCATAAATTCATCAAATACATCGATTCATCAATTTAAATCTAAAATGAGCAGAAAATGCCACCTTATTTTTTTTACTGTAGGAAATGTGAACTTAATGCACTTATCAAAATCAACGGAACATGTTATTTAAACAGAGGTGTCTAATCTTTTCTACATCTACATTTAATATTTTATATTTCTTAGAGTGGAAAAGATGTTGAACAAGATTTCACATTTCATATTATGGTATAACTACAGTTGTTTACGGAGATGGCTGCTGAAAGCTTTAAGAATAAAAGAATAATTTCCGGAAAGCTACAATAAAATCAGGGTAGCCTAAAAACAGGATAGCCTAATGCATATACTAATATGGTGAAAATGCACATTCATTTTAACTGTAGATTGCAGTTGTGATGCTCTCCATATGTTCATCACGGGGTTAAAGGTGAAGGTGAAGGGTGCTTTTTTGTGGAGATCACCTCTAACTTTCTACTGTCTAGGTGGTAAAATAATAGTGAGTGTAATAGTGGTGTAATATTCATCAACACCTGAGACATGAGTGTAGTTTACAATTATCCTAGCTATTTCCTTTTTAGGCATTTAGCTCTCTACAGCAGCTCTCCACCAACTCTGTGTGCACCAGAAATGTGGTTACTGCTTTACATTCAGTCCTAAAAAGCAACTTCATCAAAGGACTGATGGAAATGTGGAAAATGGTAGTTTTAGGGAAAGCGAATTCAAGGGGAGTGAAACTCAAACTACAGCCCCTCAGGGTTGCCAAAAAGACTCAAGCAACTCAAGCCTTCTCAATTAGACCCATTAGCTGAACTGCTCACGCCCCTTCTCTGAAGCCAACGAGACATTGCACACAAACACATGGTAATGGACCCCTCCAGATGATGTAGAGCAGGCGGTTTGAGCTCCAGCCACCGGCTCACTGTAGAGGCCTAGTACTGCTCCGCCATAGCCCACTCACACAGTAGTGCTGGTGAATGTGATCCCCACACATTGTTCCCTATCACATAATGGGACCTTTTCAGGAAAGGTCCAACAGGCCCACCATGGTGAGGGAGAAAGCCCCATGGGAGACCTGGGAGACTGCTCTTAAAACCAGGGAAGATTGAGGGGGGTTGTACTTGGTCCATTTAAAATTTTAATGTCCTTTTATAAGTGTCTGATAGGTCAGTTTACATGTATAGCACGGGCTGTGTTCATGTAGGGGTTTACTGTTGGCATTGTGGTTAAGACTACTCTAAATTTCATGTTTCTGTGCTCTAGGTCTTTAGGATGGTCAAAACAAGCACTTTAGTCTCTCTACTCCAGCTTCTCAGCACTCTTGCTCCTGGAGGAGGTAAGTCATCATAGTCATGCCACTAACTGTTAATAAATGAACTACTTAGCACCATTTACTGACAACATTAGTGCTGTCATAATGTGTGTAGAAAGCAAAAGATCTATGTGTAGCTGCGTAATTGGATAAAGCTAGCTCTAAAAGTTCAGGCTCAGGAATTTGGTGCGGTAAATATAAGTAAACTTTCAAAACATACAGTTCAACTCCTAGTCCATTCTGTCTTCACATCACATTTAGGAATTTTTAAATATAATGTTTTTGTGACTTCACAAAAAACAACACATCACAGATACTAGAGGCTCATGCTATCCCACTGTCATTATAAGCTAAACAGAGAGTGCCTGGGTGAAAGCATGCTCACACTGAGCAAAAATATTGCCTTCTTCCGGCACTGCTAGCAGGCAGCATACAGCTCTGAGGTAAGCCATTACCTTTGATAACTTTATACACATTTGTATGATATACTATATGTCCAAATATTTGTGGAAACCCTTTGACACACACACATTTTGTCTAGTCACTGTAGAGAAGTACTGCCAATAGAAACAAACTCTCTGGAGCAGAAAAACTTGAACCTATTGGCACCATGCCTAATACCAGGCATGGGCTAGAGAGGTATAAGGCCTCCCAGCATTGAGCTGTAGACCAGTGCAACTGTGTTCTCTGGAATGATGGTGCTCCATCCAATACTTTTAGGATGAGTTGGAGTGGTGATCATCTAACATCCTGATCTAACTAACGCTTTTGTCGCTGAATGCAATCAAATCCTCACAGCAATGCTCCCAAATGTCCAAAATTAGTCAGTGGTTGATGTGGTGCAACAATTAACACCACTACCTGCCAGTGAGCTATTACATCATGTGGGAGACGGGGTTCAATTCCCAGTCTGGGTGTGCTACACCAATACGAGTCCTTGGGCAAGACTCCTAACACTGCATTGGCCCACCTCTGTAATACGAGTAACTTTGTAAGTCGCTCTGGATAAGAGCGTCAGCTAAATGCTATAAATGTAAATGTAGTAGAAAGCCTTCCTTTAATACCCACGATCCTTTTGAAGAAAGAATGAATGAGTACGAATGAGTGTCCCAATACTTTTGCCCATATATTGTATGATGATTAGCTCATTATCAGTTACTAATACATTAAAGTCTACTTTGGTCATCAGTAAGCAACAGTCTAACTATACACCATGACTATCTAACACTGTAACAACCCTAACATGGGCCTGTTCAGTCTACAGAAGTTTAGTGCTGTCCATTCACGCAGAAGTTCCAGGTAGTGTTTCATCCTGGACCCTTTGAATTTTAAAGCACCATAAAAGCCAGCCAGTCAACATATGGACCCTTTAATGTCCTCATTGTCAACACCGAGGAAAACAAGCTGCTTAATAGACAGTCTACTGTTATTCATTTTAGACATGGAAATCTTGAACTGCTCTCACAGATTAGCCAGGAAAAGCTTCACATTTTCCATAGATCCTGCCGTCTGTAACGGATCTAGAAACTAAGGTCAGGCACGCCATGACTAACTGTTCACTGTCCTCTCTGCATAGCTTTCGCTCAGGATACCCTCTACCCCTACGGACCAGCCTTTAGGGACTTAGAAACCCCAAAGATGGATGATGGCAGTTCATCAGAAATTCCTCTACTTATTCCATTTATCTTCTTCAATGTCCCCTACCGTTCTCTATATGTGAGTCTACTTAAACATCCTCTGTTTACCACTTTCTATCACGCTTCAGCTTGACTTCGACATAGTATAAGAAACCCACTAGCCAACACTGCCTCTGTCCCCACAGGTAAACAACAACGGAGTGATCTCCTTCAACATTCAGGTGAGCCAATTCACTCCTGAGGCGTTCCCCCTCAGTGACAGCCGCTCCTTTATCGCACCCTTATGGGCCGATGTGCACAATGGCATCCGTGGGGACGTGTACTACCGCGAGACGACAGAGCCAGAGATCTTGGAGAGATCCACTCAGGACGTCAGGAAATATTTCAAGAGCATGGCATCCTTCACTGCCACCTGGGTCTTCATCTCCACCTGGAGCCAGGTCACCTTCTATGGAGGCAGCCAGACAACACCGGTAAAGAAAAGAGTCTTTGCATAACCTTTTGTTTGACAGTGACACTTAGATACAGATCTGGTGCCATAAAACAAGATGTCCACAGATACAGCACGTTGTTACCTGATAGTACTGATAGTAAGCACTGATTGAGAGATCTGTAGATCTGATTCTCCATTAATGGACGTTTTATGATTCATTCAAAATTACATTTGATAATGTCCGCTCTCTTCACAGGTGAACACATTCCAGTCAGTGTTAATCTCAGATGGTGTGTCATACTTTGCCATGTTCAACTATGGAGAAATCACATGGAGCACAGGGACGGCAAGTGGGGGAGACCCTCTTACAGGCCTGGGCGGAACAACTGCACAGGTATCCCAGTGTCCCATGTAATTTCGCGGCCTCTAATGAACCATAATACAGTTTCTTGGCTCTGATATCTTGCCTGTTTTTCACCTCTGTAGTCAGGTTTCAATGGTGGAGATGTCAGCCACTTCTTTAACCTGCCTGGCTCCCGCTCAAATGAGGTGGTCAACATTGAGCAGACAACAAATGTCAACATGCCTGGTCGCTGGTTCTTCCGTGTTGACACGGACCAGATAGACCCAGCCAACGGCTGTAGCTATAATGGTACAGAAAACAAGTCTAAATATTGAATGTTCTTTTCCTCTGATTCTTGAGTGTCTCACTGTTATAAACATCTACTGTACTGATGACCTGGATGTGGAAAACTGTAGTTCCTTCTGTCCTTTTCTTATTTCTTCTAGTCCTAATCATAACCATAACCCTGAAGTACTTTAAATAATGGAACCTAGTCTTCTTTGATGTGTAGGGCGGTTTTATCGACGTGGGGAGGTGTTCTGGCTGTCAGACCAATGTTCTCAGCGCTGTAGGTGTTTGGATTTGGACAATGAGGTCATCTGCCACGAAGCTCCGTGTGGCCAGCTGGAGACATGTGAGCAGCAGGAGGGTGCCTACTACTGCCAACCCACCCGAACCAGCACCTGTGTTGTGTTTGGAGACCCCCATTACCACACCTTTGACGGTTTCCTTTACCACTTCCAAGTAAGGCCGAAAGCAACTAATTGAGTGACACAGCTATTTAAATACTGCTGGCCTTTCCTGTTTGTCATGTCCTGGCTTGATCTTTTGATACTTGTGGTTAGACATAATGATGATTATAAAATATGCATGTATTAGGGCTGCACAAAATATTGTTTCTGAATCGCCATCAAAATGTCATGTCATGCTACAACATTTTGCAGCTTGATACAAAAGGAAAATCAGCACTATTCTTGTTTTCCATGGCAAATCTACGGCTGGGCGATATGACCTCAAACCAGTACTACGATTAATTGAAAATTGGAAAATTATATGTTGCTTCCATGTTGCGGACTGGATAGTGTGACGTGATTACACAAACATACAAAATGTGGCAAATATTAACAGAATAAAGAAAATCTAAAGTCAACATAGTCAACATGATCAAGATTAGAGGTTCTGAACTTGATTAATTTTCGAACAATTGCCCAGCCCTACACCAGAGGCAGATTATATCTGCAATCTTGAATACACACATATTGTGAGCTGATATCATCAATTACAATGGACACCCTCGCGCTTTAAATAAAAAACCCTTATCATGGCCCAGATATGTATTCTGTTCTATAAATGCATCTATGCACAATTCTACAAATGTTAATTTCATTCTGTAATATACTGTACATAATAGAAATTAATAGATTTTCTGTTTCCAGAACCTGCACATACAATATGCAAGTATTGTCTTAGTTTATGTCTTGTTCTTTGGTATGCCTGTCTATATAATAAACTAAAGTGTTTCTGATTTACTCTCCATTTTTATTTTACTCAACCATTTTCATTTTACAGGGTACATGTTCTTACCTATTGGCTCGTCCATGCTGGGAGGTGCCTGGTCTCCCATCTTTCAGTGTTGAGGCCAAGAATGAAAACCGAGGCATGGCTTCTGTGTCCTGGCTCAGAGATGTTACTGTGGAGGTCTATGGCCATCGGGTCACACTGCCCAAAGGGTCTCTGGGCACTGTACAAGTAAGGGTCCTTCCTGTTCCTATGCCTGGCATGTGCTGCAATAGGAAAGGCTGACAAAATGATGACATTTACAGCAGAGCATTGTGTCTTTATTCTCCTGAGAATAGCTTTAATCTGTCATGTTTAGAGCTCATGAGTTCATGACTTGCATTCATCTTCATGGTTTCAGGTGGACAGCCTCTTGAAGACTCTACCTGTCCAACTCCAGCTAGGTGCAATCAAGGTGTACCAATCTGGTGTTGCGGTTGCTTTGGAAACTGACTTTGGTCTCTTAGTAACGTATGATGGGCAGCACTACGCTTCCATCTCCCTTCCCAGTTCCTACTTCAACAACACTTGTGGCTTGTGTGGTAACTACAATGATGACCCTGCTGATGACCCTGTGTTGCCAGATGGTTCACTAGCAGAGAGTGTTGTGGAGTTGGGTGGTAGCTGGCGAGCAGAGGACACTGATTTCCGCTGTACAGACGGCTGTGCCCAGAACTGCAGCTTGTGTGAACCCGCGGCTGAAGCCTTCTACTTTCGGCCTGACTACTGTGGTCTCATTAACAAGACTGACGGTCCTTTCCGAGATTGTCGAGCTGTGGTGGACCCAACTGCATTTGTTTACAGCTGCGTGTATGATATGTGCAGCAATCGGGACAACATTACGACTCTCTGTCAGGCAATACAGGCCTATGCTCTCGCTTGTCAGGCACTGGGGGTCACCATCAGACCCTGGAGGTCACGTTCCTTCTGTGGTAAGTCATTATGTATCATGTAGATATAGAAATTTGATTTTAATATTGGTCTGTCTACAGCAATACCCCAGATTTGTGAAAACTCTCTACACCTCTGTTGGTTCTCAGCTTTGACCTGCCCAGAGAACAGCCACTACCAGGTCTGCACCAGCGCTTGCCCGGCCTCCTGCTCAGAACTGACTGCTCATCTATACTGCACACATCCGTGCACTGAGGGATGCCAATGTGACCAGGGCTTTGTGCTGAGTGGCAGTCGATGTGTACGCCGCTATGAATGTGGCTGTGAGCGTGATGGCCTCTACTATGCCCTCAATGAGACTTTCTGGGCAGGTGAGGGGGGAGAGGTGGGCAGTGAATGTTTCCAGCGCTGTGTATGTGGCCCAGCAGGCGAGGTCACCTGCTTTAATGACTCCTGCCGAGAGGGCGAGGTATGCACAGCAGAAGTAGGGCTGCTAGGGTGTTACCCTCGTAGGGACGCTGTGTGTTCACTGTCTCAGACGCACGTCTTCGCTACGTTCGATGGTTCATCCATGCTGTTCCCAGACGAGAGCTCTTTCTACCTGGTGAAGACTTTCGGGCGACTGCCAGTCAACACATCAGCAGTGGAGGTGAAGATTGGCAGGAAGCTGGTGAATAAGGGTCCTAGCTGGAAGAGGCCTGTGGTCATCAGGGTCGCACACCTGGAAGCACAGATAGGTGGCTCTGATTTTGACCTTGTAAAGGTTTGTACAGCATTGAAACACACAACAAACTTCTTAGCTATTAGCAATAAGCAACATCATGAAGAGTCAGATATGAATTTCTGGAAGCCTTTATCTTTAGCTCATGTCTAATAAATTTGACCTTATGCATTAAATTAGCTCTGCACATTGGTTTACATAATAATGACATCTCTCCCTTCTCTCCCTTAGTTAAATGGTGAGCCAGTGGTCCTTCCATACGTCCATCCAGTAGAACCTCTAATGGTGTTCCGTGCGCCTGGTAATGCTACGGTTGTAGAGTGGACTGGTCTAATTCGTGCTCGTTACTCCCGCCAAGGCTTCATCAACATCACTCTCTCCACTGTCTTCTACAACTCCACCTGTGGCCTCTGTGGCTTCTTCAATGGAGACCCTTCTGATGACTTCCGTCTGCCAAGCGGCAGGCAGGCTGACACAGCTGACCAGTTCATTGAAGGCTGGAGGGCCATTGCTGACGACCTGACATGCAATGGTGACTGTGATGACCTGTACCGCATGTGTACGGATCTGCGGTTGTACCAAAGCCCTTGGCTTTGTGGCAACATCAATGATCCCGGGAACAGCTCTTTCCTTGCCTGCCACTCTGCCGTCAACCCGTCACCCTTCTTCAGAAACTGTCTGTATAATATGTGTGTGAAGGAAGGCAATCGTTCTGCCCTGTGTTCTTCACTGCAGGCCTATGCTTCTGCGTGTCTAGATGCCCAGATCAACCTGGGGCCCTGGAGGAGTTCCACCAACTGCCGTAAGAACTACAAAGTCATTCATTGATCAGCGATGTCTCAGCGATGTTCTCAGTCTGATATTCTTTTCTGTCTCTCCTCTCTAGCTCTACCATGCCCAGACAACAGTCACTTTGACGAGTGCACCACTGCGTGCCCACTGACCTGTGAGAACCTGGACGAGCCAGAGGAACCGTGCCCATTCCCTTGCTCTGAAGGCTGCCAATGTGAAGAAGGCTTTGCCCTTCGTGATGGGCTCTGCGTGGCCCGCAGTGACTGTGGCTGCTTTTACCTAGGCCGACAACTGGCCACAAACGAGACCTTCTGGACTGACTGGGAATGCCAAGAGCGCTGCTACTGCAATGGGACCGACAACACTGTGTACTGCAACTTCTCTCCATGCCAACCAGAGGAATACTGCCAAGAAAACGAGGGTCTGTTCTTCTGCCAGCCTCGGACTGAGGCTATGTGCGTAGTGGCTGGATATGGTCACTTCTTGCCTTTTGGAGGCGTTCCATTTGACCTCCAGAGCAGCTGTACACTTCGCTTGGTCACCACAGAGTGTGGGGGGTTTGAGGAGGAAGGAGATGGAGACGTTGGGTTTGACGGGGGCTTCAGTGTGGAGATGGGTCCAGGGGGCCTGCCTCGGTTTCAGCTGTCAGTCAGAAATGAAGAGAGGGACACAGGGCAGGCCATCTGGGTACGAGGCTTCGTATTGGAGGTGTATGGTTATGAGATCGAGGTGTCTAGAAGCTTCAAACATACAGTCACGGTGAGGGGAAGCAGGGCTGCTGATGTAAATATTTTGTACATGCAATGCAATGCTTTTTGTACTTTGTTGCCTTTGTATTATGACAGGATTTAAATTCTAATCTTTATCCAAAATCACTAATTATAATCTTTACTCAGTACTCAGTGTAACTTTAGCAAACAAAAAAAAAACCTTGTTACTACAAACCCGCACACCTGTGAAAGAACACATTGCCACTGATGAAATACTGAGTGTTTGTGGGACAGATTCTGCTGAGAGATAGATATTTCATAATCACAAAAATTCATCTGTAATTATCATTTACAAATGATTCACATTTTATGAAGGTCAAGCACTTCATGCTTATGACACAAAGTTATTTTTAATCAACCAGACAGGGGCTGGAGACAAATGAACACATTCCACTTTGAGAACATGAGGAATATCTGATTTCAGTCCCTGTCTGTTAGCAAGTTGGAGTGGAGTCAGAGAAAAGCACACACTTGAGTGATGGTTGGAAAAGGTTCACAACAACATCTAAAGATCTGAAGAACTTTAGATCAAATAAAGATAGAGAGAAGAGTGGAAAGATGGAAAAGGCTGTTTTTGGGACCCTCTCTGTAATGCAAGATCAGAGGAAAGAGAAGGAGATGGAGAGAGAGAGAGAAAGAAAGAGATGCAGAAACTGAGATGCAGTATGAAAACCCCTGCCCTTTTAGCAAACACTGCTGGAAACTGAGAAAAGGACAACTTCCCATTTATGTTAACAACCAGGAAATGAAAATGAAAGTAATATAAAGTAAAATGTAAGTCTGCCTCTGTCTCTCTTTCTTCAAGGTAAATAAAGAGCGTTTATACCTTCCTCTGAAGTTGGGCCCAGGCAAAGTCAACATTTACACCTTGGGATTGCAGTTACTCGTGGAGACTGACTTTGGACTGAAGGTGGAGTAGTATCACAAACTTACAAAACATGGTCATACCCAGGGGGTCGATGTTCAACTTCATGTCTTGCTACTGTGATCACAGTTTAAACCTAATCCCCTGTCCTCCCTAGGTGGCCTTTGACTGGAATACCCTACTGCTGCTATCTCTGCCCAGGAGCCTCTTTAATGCCACCTGTGGGCTGTGCCAAGGAATGCCCGTCTCCGGCCCTGCACTCAGTGTCAGTGAATGGGGTATGACTTGGGCAGACCGTGACACTTTCTGTCAGGTGGGGTGTGGGGACTCCTGTCCTCGTTGTGGATTGGTGGAAAGAGGCCTAGCAGCTGATGTTCCTGCACCTGCTCAGACGATAGAAGCTGTGGGCAGTACAGATGTTGATAACGGTAACCCAAGCAACCGTTTCCACCTGGCCGAGGGCTTGTACGTCTATGTGGAACCAGAGGCAGTGAGGCTGTGTGGACTTATTATTGATCGCGGAGGTGTCTTCGCCCGGTGTCACAGCAAAGTGGCTCCGGCGTACTTCTACCAGAGCTGCCTGCAGGATACGTGTGTGGACCAGGGGGCTCGAGAGACTATCTGTAACTGGTTGCAGATCTACTCCAGTACGTGTCAGACGCAGGGAGTGCCTGTGATTGGCTGGAGGACCTCCACTCCTTGTGGTGAGTTACATTATCTACTTACTCTCATAACACAGTTTACAGACTACACACCTCTGCTTTACTAAAACCACCTGCCATGTACTTCCATTCACTGGTCACTTTATGACCTACCATCCAAAACCACGTTTTAAAATATGCAATAAAACATGATTTGCATGATTCATCTGCTGAATCTTTCAAAGCACTTTCCTTGACCTTTTCTTAATCCTCCTTCACATTCAATGCATGTGTAAGGGCTTGCTGTACCGAACAATCTGTCCCCCATCTCTGGAAGGCTTTGACCATACACTAAACCCCTCCTGCCCTCTGCATATGTGTCTAGTGCTGTCATGCCCAGTGAACAGTCACTATTCCAGCTGTATGATGGCTTGCCAGCCCCAGTGTGCACCAGCGAGGGGCCAGCGGGACTGCAACCAGCAATGTGTGGAGGGCTGCCAGTGTGACCAAGGCTACGTGCTCAATGGCAAGAGCTGCATCCTTAACCAGAACTGTGGCTGCTACACTGATGGCAAATACTATGAGGTGAGAGAAGGTCTTGGACATGGAGGTTGTAGAGGTCTTCATAATTTCACATGACATATTTAAAGGAAGACTTGTGATCACACTTTATTAGACATTCCACTGAAGCAGAATATTCAATTTACAGATTTTCCATACCTTACATATAGTCAACTGGCCAAGACATGTTGGCTGCTGGTTGGCCAGCATACGATTGCTGGTGGTCAGCATATCAGTTTCCATAGAGTATCAAAAACCACATAAGCAGGCCTTACTTGGTATGATGCATCTCCTTGTGGTTTGAATTGAGGCAAGTGTACAAATTCAGAAATGTCATTTGCATGATTCTAACTTGTGACTATAGGCTGCCTAATTAGCTGGCAAAAGCACATCCACGGTGCCTTTGACTTGCAGCACTGTAGCTTCAGGGCAGCAGTCTACCAGCAGCATAGCTTCAGTATAAGGGGGTTGGCATCAGTGGAGCCTAAGCGTAGCAGCACCATATCCTCAGGATAGTAGCCTTCCAGTAGTGTAGGGCCCTAGCAGCAGCATAGCCCCAGTTTAGCTGCCTAACAAAACAGTAGTCTTGGCAGAGTGGCCTAGCAGCATAGTGGATGCAGCTCGGTGTTGGTGTTACCCAACCTCAGTGTAGCAGTGTAGCATTGCCTCCCCTAAGAAGGCTCAATACACATGAAAAATACCAGGTAAAGTACTGCAGTTCCATCTCTCTTTCTTATCCTTATTTCTTTCTTCATCGAAGCCCAAGCAGTTGTTCTGGAACAGTGACTGCACCAAGCGTTGCCAATGCATAGGCCGGAACCTGATCCAGTGTGACCCACGCCGCTGCAAGGCCGAAGAAGAGTGTGCACTGCGCCACGGTGTCCGCGGCTGCTTTGCCCGACGCAACCAGCACTGCGTAGCCTCAGGCGGAGGGGTTTTCCGCACCTTTGACGGTGCCTCCCTCCGCCTGCCCGCTTCCTGCTCATTTGTCCTGTCTACCATCTGCCACAAGCTGCCTGAGCTCTCCTTCCAGCTTATTGCCAACTTTGACAAGTGGAGCACGCCCAACCTCACCACTATCTCCCACGCTTACCTCTACATAAACGAAGAGAACATCCTCATCTCCGGCAGCACTGTCAAGGTCTGCAAAAAAATGTACACCTATCCTCTTACACTTAACACTCTCGGCTATGATGTAAGACCATTTATGGTGATCTCTGGTTGGCTTTGAGAGGTCATAACTGCAGTCACATAAAAGGGTAGAGAAAGGATACTGCTTTTGCACTTACGTCAGGAAAACAACTAGACACATTATGTCCATTATGCTGCTGAACTCTCCTTTGCCCTCTCTTCAGGTAAATGGAACACCTGTATCTGTGCCCTTCGTAACGGGTCTTATGACCCGAGTCTCCACGTCTGAAGGCTTTCTGGTGATTGACACGCCACAGGACATACAGGTACGGTATAACCGCTTCAACACACTCAGCATCACCATGGGGCCACGACTGCAGAACAAGGTGTGTGGTCTGTGTGGGAATTTCAATGGCGACCCCACTGACGATTACATCACCTCCCGTGGCAAGCCGGCCGTTAGCGCCCTGGAGCTTGCCCAGAGCTGGAAGACTAATGGCATGCAGAACAGGTGTGTAAGGAAACATGTTTTTACTGGTCTGCCTTTTTCTGCCAGTCTCTCTCCCACTGCCTCAGTCTCACTTATTCTTTTTGTGTTATTCTTGTTTCTCCTGCTTTTAGCTGTGATGAGACTCAGTATGTGGCCCTGGCCCAGTCCTGCGACAATACGGCCGTCCTGGACCTGCAGGGGGAGGACAGCTGTCTGAAACTCACCCAGCTGAAGGGCTTCTTCCAACCATGCCATGGTCTGCTGGACCCTGGGCCCTTCTACCAGTCCTGCTACCTGGACGGCTGCTATAACCACCGCAAGGCTCAAGTGTGTGGCTCCATGGCCGCCTACGCCGAGGCCTGTCGCTCTTTCGGGACACTCACCACAAAGTGGATTGCACAGGAGAACTGCTGTAAGGGCACGCTGCCACCTAGAGGGCAGGAGGTGTAGAACAAGTGCAGGGAGGGGTGAGAAGGGATAAAGAAAATGATGAAAGGGTCTAAAGCTTAGACAGGGGGGTTGACTATATGCAACCATTTAAAAGTTGGAAATATGTTTTTTTATAACAAAATTTATTTGTAGCATCTACCTCTAATATCTAATAAAATACGAACACAAGAATATTTACAAAGCGCATCAAATTGGATCAAAACAGTCCTTTCTATCATTCAGTCACATCTTAGTGTTCCCAAAATGCTTGAAATACTGAATAAAACTACCAAATAAATACCAATAAATAATGACCAATATCAATAAATACCTTTAGAACATCAGTTACTAAAGAACAGTATATATAACAAGGGTTTCCATACTTTTAAATGTAAGTGTACTGTATCTGCATGTCACATGTGCATCTGAAATTGTAGCAAAATATGTTATGTGTGTGTGTGCTAACTTTGTGCCTGGACCTGTCTTTAGCAGAATGGATCTATGACCCCTGTGCAGGAGAGATCTGCACAAACAACACATGTGAGCAGGAGAATGGAGGAGACCTGTGTGGCTGCCCAGAACTGCCCAACACAGACATTAGTAAGTCGTTAGAAGACAAATTGTGTGTTTTCATGTGTCCAGCCGCTCCGCTACACCTTTGGCAAACATGTCCACAGCCTGAAACAGATAAATGTAGAAATGTATGATAGATACATTAGATCTACAATATAAAGTGTTTACACTCAAAACAAAACACATTAGAAACCATTAGACAACATTACACTCAACCACCACCTTACCCCAAAAAAATATACCAAACATTAAGTGAAGACTAGTCCTACAAAGTCTAGTTTGTTTGGTTAGCTTGATTAGTTTGATTAGCTTGCAAAAATGCTCAGAAACACAGCCAGTAGGCTAATGTTAGCCAACTACATTAACATGTTACATATTACACAGATAACATTAATGTTTACCCAAAATATTAGTTACTTCTTTGAAAAATACAGTAAAATGGGCTTTAACCACAAGTGACCCTCCGCTCCTCCATTTGTAAATCTTTTTAGTGCCACATTAACACATACTGTTAAAAACCTGGAAAATACAGTTTATAATTTCACCTGAAATAAAACACATTGGTTAATTAAGTAGTACGTAATAAAATGTCTATATTTTTAAAAAGGTTTAGTTACTTAAAAGCTGTTTACCCAACTGCTCGGTCCTTTTAGTCAATGCTGACAACTGACCCATTGGCCTGGTTGTTACTGTGCCATAGTCAGGTACTTAGCTTCTGGGCCACATGAAACTACCCAAAAACCCAGCACTGTAAAAATATCTTAATAATCTTATAATCTTAGTAGGCTAATCGCTTCCTGCTATTGCCATCATATCCAAATCCAGACTAAAATGACACTACACTACTAAATTAATGAACAAATGAAGCCTATTTTTATATAGTCTATTTTTTAAGATGTGTGCTGATTGGCAAAGGCTGGGAACTTTCAAAACGACATACAGGTCAGGGAATGCAGGACCTACTCTCATATTAATTTGTGCCAAATGCGTTTTGATAATATATTTTACTTCATTATATATACAGTTATCTAGCCTCAATACTGGATACAGCCCTCAATACAACCCTTTTAAACGTCCCTTATAATGTCTGTCCGAACAGTAACAGTAAAAGAGATTTGACAAAGAAAACAAATGCACTCAATACAGCAACGGTGGAGATGCTCTGTTTAATTAGGGTCTCAAGGATTGAGGGTGTTGATCTCCAGCAGTTAAATGTTGGCATTGTGGCTATATTTGACCAATAAAAAGCATGCTGTGACTTTGAAAATACTCAAGACATTAAAAGCTTTAGTCATTATGCTGAATGAATGAGTCAGGATGCAAACACGTCCACCCTCTGATACTAAGAATACTTACAAACCCAGTAAAGGTGACGGTACATAACAGCTGCTGCTCAAGTTCTTCTTCCTATAGTCTTTTATTTAGACACATCTTTTTCTTTTCTGTCGTCAAGGCGAGGATGACATCATCCAGGCCGAGGTGACATGCAAACACGCGCAGATGGAGGTCTCCATCTCTAAGTGTCGTCTCTTCCAGCTGGGCTTTGAGAGGGAGGACGTGCGCATTAATGACCAGCGCTGTCCCGGCATTGAGGGTGAAGATTTCATCTCCTTCCACATCAACAACACAAAGGGACACTGTGGCTCCATAGTGCAGGTGAAGCACCTTCTACCCTTTGACTTAAATGAGTAAGCTGCCCATGTCTCACATGCAGACCACTTTTTAATATTAACTGATATTTCAGTTGGGTGATACAGTAGCACAGCAGGTAGTGTGTGCCATACAGCTCCAGGAGCCTGAGGTTGTGGGCTCAATTCTTGCTCCAGTCACTGTCTGTGAGGAGTTTGGTGTGTCCTCTTTGCATAGGTGTCCTCTGTGTACTTTATTTTCTTCACACATCCCAACTGGCCCTTGTAATCTGCCCCCTAGGTGAGTGTGTTCTACTAATCAAGGGGGTATTCCTGCCTTAGTCTGGTGATATCAGGCAGGCACCAGACCCACCATGAGTAGAGAAAGCAGATAAGAAGATGGATTATTAATATTTCGGTTAATATGTCATAGGAGTTTTCTTCAACACACTATGTGACCTTTTTAAATACGTTAGTAACCCTGATGAAACCAGTAAGTTATATGCTAATAGCTAAAGTTAAATATGAAATTCAAAGTGGTTCTTATGTGATTATAAATTTCTGACAAAATGATGGAAAATCCAACGTTTACTGTGAATTTTATAAGTTAATTTTATAAGGAAATTATAGCCAGTCAGCTGGGCTAATTTAGCCATTGTTTTTTCTTTTAGCAGTGCCAAGGTTCCAGCCTTAAGGCTCTCCAAGACATTGAACGTAAATGGGCAATTCAGCTTTTTCTTAATCATTTGTTGTTATATAACACACAACTTTAATATTTAATTGATAACAATTGATAAACCTGCAACGGAATATAATACTTTTTATCAGGTCTGAGGGAAATGGCAGACACGTAGACCTATGTTAGGTTCACTGGTCTAGATTAACAGCACTGTCAAAGCACTGTGTGCAAAATCTGTTTACTTAAGTATTTTGCATATTCCTGATGAACCTTGTTTAACTTTAAATATTGACTTGTTGAGACTTTTTTTAATTAATAAATAAGGGGTGGTCTTTGACTTTTGCACAGTACTGAATGAGGGGCAAAATTGTACTTCTGAAGCTGAGATACATTTGAACGTATCTGAATGTAGTGAAACTAGTAGGCTTACGATGATCAGGTTCTCTAAAGGATGACAGGAAATCTGGCGAATAACGTCTGCTCGGTACATTTCCTACAGATTTGACAGTAATTTGTTTTCCAGCTTTTTGTCTGTAATGACTTGGGCGACTGTTGCTCATAATGCACTCTTCATTGTGTTCTCATTCTGCGTCTGTCTGAGCCAAATCATCTACTGTAACAAAAGTAATTCAATTCAAAACCACTTAGACTGTGTGTGTGTGTGTGTGTGTGTGTGTGTGTGTTTTTGTACATCTAGTCGAACGGAACACACATCATGTACAAGAACACAGTGTGGATCGAGAGCGTGAACAACACGGGGAACGTGGTGACACGTGATAAGACCATCAACGTGGAGTTCTCCTGTGCATATGAACTGGACATCAAGATCTCCCTGGAGACCGTGCTCAAGCCCATGCTGAGGTCAGAGGTCAAGCTAGTTACCATTTAGAGCGTGTCATTAAACCACATCCCAGGGCTTACAGCGACTCCATGAATGCACACGGTCCTTATTCATATAGAAGTATATAAGTCCTTATTCATTCAGCGTTCTGACGTCAATACTGAGGGCTTCATTGCTCGGGAGAGGCAATCTGTTCACAATCTCTGAGGGGCTGAATGGAATTTGTGCTTATTGTTGTATTTTTAATACTGCACTTGTGCCAATAATATTTTTCATTCTGTCATTCAGTCAATACAGGTTTTAGTGACTAATGCAGAGATTACAGTGATGGATGCTTGGTATATTCCATACAACAGGAATACTTTATGAGTTAGGTTATATAAACTTTAAATTTGCATTATTTAAATGTGGCAGCGGGCAGCGCAGTGCCGTTGCAGGTAGTTGGTGTGCTGCACAGTTCCAGGGGTTTGTGGTTTCAGGACGGTCGCTGTGTGAGGGGAGTTTGGTGTGTTCTTCCGTCTCTTGTGTCCATGTGAGTTGTCTATAGGCACTCTGGCTAACTTGCCCACTGTTTGTGAGAGTGTGGTAGGTAGCCTGCGATGGACTGACACCCTGTCCAGGGGGTGTTCCTGCCTTGCACTTAATAATTCCATGTAGGCTCCGTACCCACCATGACCCTAACCAGGAGTTATCTCTTAAAAATAAAGGTGTTTTTAAGCAATGCCATAGAAGAACCATTTCTAATTTCTTTAAGAACTATTTTTGTAAAATAAATATATATAGATTACTAAATATATATATATAAAAATATATAGAACTTTTTTTAACACCTTAAACCCTGTGCGTATATCCACACTTCCGTTCTTCACTCTTGACTTGCCAAAAATAGCATGCATTTCTTATAAACCCTACAACAGAACCCTGTGGGTCTCCATAACATTTGTGAAACTAAACGATTACTAAATAATTCATAATGGTTTATGCATTAGGATTAATAACTGAATAACACATCTAAGGTTCATTGTGTTCAAGGATTTTTAAAAATGTAGAGGTTCTTTACCAACTTAAAGGTTCCTCACAGCTCATTTACAAAATGATTCTTCAGTGGCATCGCTCAAATAACCCTTTGCAGCACCTTCAGTATTAAAAAAACTTCAGTTTGTGAGTGCATGAATGTGAGTGTGTGTAATACCTGCAATGGACTGACGCCCCGTCCTGGGGGTATTCTTGGCTTGTGGCCAGTGATTCCGGGAAGTCTCCGGGCCCTGACCAGGAAGAAGCAGATAAGCAGAATGAATGAAAGAATAAATATGGCAAGCAGTTCATATAAATCAATCATATAAAGTCAAATATCCATTTTCTTAGCATAGAACCAAACCAGTTCTAGCATTTGTACAGTATGTAAAATGAATGGGTAGACATGGTGAACTAATTTTCAACCAGATGAAGGTTTTCCTTAACCTCTAATATACAGACAATGTTTTCTTTTGTTAATTTGCTTGTTGCTATTAAGTGCTGCTTAAACACAGCACCAACTTTAATTAAAATGTAAAAAATTCAATGTACCTTTAAATGAAAAAAAAAAAATCCTACGAATGATTGAGAGAATAGAAGAATGCTGTATGCCTGTGAATGCTTAATGACGTCCTTAGGAGAGCAATTCACTGCAGATTACAGGTCATTAAACATGCCTAAACCTGTCTAAACATGTCTCATGTTCTCTCTCATTCTGCAGTGTTATAAACCTGACGCTCCCCACCCAGGAGGGGAACTTCATCACTAAGATGGCCCTGTACAAGAATGCATCCTACCGGCAGCCGTACCGCGAGGGTGAGGTGGTGCTCAGCACTCGGGACGTCCTGTTTGTGGGCGTGTTTGTGGAAGGGGCTGACGACAGCCAGCTCATCCTCATAGTAAACATGTGCTGGGCCACGCCGTCCCGCTACAGCAGCGACCGCCTCCGCTACATTATCATAGAGAGAGGGTGAGGAGATCACAGCACACACACACATACACACACACACACACACACACACATTCACAATCTCTTTTTTCTTCTTCTATCAAACACACGTACGCTGTTTTATACACTCAGAAAATGAGGTCATGTGTGCCCCCCATGTATTACATATAATAATAATAATAATAATAATAATAATATATGTATGGGGGGGGGGGCATAATAACATAATAACATGCCCCATTTACATTTTATGTAAGTAATAATAATAATAATAATAATAATAATAATATTGGCATGACACGTTTGGCTAAATACCTTTCCATCTGAAAATGAATGAGAAAGCTGCTGGATATCACAGTGACAATATCCTAGATGATGATTACAATTGTGCATCCCTGGCTTGATATGTGGAAGTAATCAATCTAACCTCACCCATACAAATACACACAGCTACCTATATCACAACTGCAGTCATAGAAACTGTCAGCAGTAAAAAAATAAAAAAAAAGTAACTAACCAGTGGTAATCAGACACTAGTGCAAGGCCTAAAAAAGTATCAAGTTACATATTCATATTATGAATATATAAAGACCAACAGTAACATGAAAACGGTCTGTATTTTTTAATTGAATGATTATCAGATCAGCCATAATATTAAAACCACTCAGAGATGAAGAAAATAACTTTGATTGTCTGGTTACTTTGGATATATTAGACAGCAAGGGAACAGTCTGTTCTTAAAGATGATGAAAAATGGCAAAGCATAAGAATCTGAGCCACTTTGACAAACAACAAATTGTGATGTCTCGACGACTGGGTCAGAACATCTCCAAAACATCAGGCAGGTCTTGTGGAGTGCTCCTGGTATTCAGTGGTCAGTATCTACCAAATGTGCTCCAAGGAAAGGCATTGACACCCAAGGCTCATTGATGTGATCCATGGAGGCTCCACCTTACAACGTACAGGACTCAAAGGATCTGCTGCTAACGTCCTGGTGTCAGATACCACAAGAAGCCGTCAGATGTCTTGTGCAGTCTATGCTTCAATGGGTCAGAGCTGGTTTGGTAGCATGAGGAGGACATTCACAATGTTAGGCTGGTGGTTTTAATGTTATGGCTGATAGCATTATTTTATAAATGCAAATGTTTTTTTTAATGAGTTACTGTAAGTTACTGTAAGCTCATATATCAGACATATTTATTGCCTTATGTGATTAGGCGTCACTACTCTGGTCTTCTGTGTGTGTTTCAGGTGT
The DNA here is from genome assembly GCF_030463535.1 of Salminus brasiliensis. Taxonomy (NCBI): domain Eukaryota; kingdom Metazoa; phylum Chordata; class Actinopteri; order Characiformes; family Bryconidae; genus Salminus; species Salminus brasiliensis. Next base: position 13,399,408 of record NC_132878.1, read on the forward strand.
CCAAACATTAAAGATAACACTATCGGCATGGCCGAAAACGGAGTGTCCCTGACCTGCCGCTTTCATGTCACTGTGTTTAAGTTTATTGGGGACTATGATGAGGTTCATCTGCACTGTGACGTTTCACTGTGTGACTCAGAGACCAATGCGTGCAAAGTGGTGAGAACACACACACACACACACACACACACACACACACACACACACACACATATGGTATGACCATTTGTAATGCAGCTGTGCATCATCACCACTAATGTGCACTAATGGAACCACCATTCAGCATTTCAGGCTTTACAATGGTTCCATTAATTCTTGTCTTATAAATGTACGCAAACACTTATTCTTCAGTGTTGACGCCATGGGATTGACTACTCAGTTAATGCAGTCTGCTCGTAATCTCGAGGGCAGGTTAGGTTTCAAAATATAAATTGTGCATGAGACGGTACAATGATTAACTCGTCTAACTGAAATATTGCATATGACACTTAGCACAGATTCATTCTTTTTTTTAATGAATGATATTGGAGATAATAATACTGGATGCTTTGCCTATGATTAAAGTCAGAGTCATACTTTATATCCCAGTTTAGAGTATAAACAGTATTGTATATTTAAACAGTATTGTATATTTATATACATTTAGCCAATTTTTTGTGATATTTTTCTTAAATGAAAGCATCTTACAAAACATTTGAAAACTGTTTGGTCACAAGTAGAATGAATAGAACAGTTACAACTTCACAAAGTGGGGGTAATTGTGAATTGGCTAGAAAAGTCTGGTAAATGGTATTCATATTGAGGTATATTGAGAGAGAACTCATATTACAGTATATTACAAACTGACATTTGATAGTGTATCTGTTGTACTCCAACTAGTGACGCTAGGCTACTGCGCTAAATTGTTTCCATTGTATTCCGTAATGCTAATCCAGCTCAATCTATTCCCAGTTAATATCTTATAAATATAAATAGATTAATAAGTAATTATGCTGTGCATTAATAAGTATATGCAGTACATTAATATGTGGCCATTTAAATAGTGAAATGAGGCCATTTGGAGGCTGTACTTTAGCCTATATATATATATATATATATATATATATATATATATATATATATATATATATATATTTATATAATAGCAGAGAAACTGCTATTTTGAAGGAATGAGACAAAAAATATATGTGGACAAAGTAAAAACCTTGTTTGTGTATACATGTAATGTTATAAAATTAATCATAATCTCAACAAACAACAAATGATTTGAAGAATACAGTATTTATTGGGTGTACGTTCCCTGTACATTCTGTTTTCTGAACAGAATTGTAGACATGTGGTCTTTAGTATTTGTTGTTGTACTTTAATTTTTGAACATCCTACATCAGTATGTTTCCATGTTTTAAGAGCGAGGTGTTTTCTATTCCTAGAACTGTCCACACAACAAAAGGAGCTACTCAGACTACAGCCAGCAAAAAGAACACATACTGTCAGTAGGACCAATCAGAAGACGAGGTACCGTGTGTTTGTGTATGTGTGTCAGAATAATGATAGCTTGATAGCTAATGATAGCTAACTACAGTTGTGTCCTGTTTGTGTGTGTGTTGCAGAGTCGGACTGGTGTGAAGAGTATAATGGTGGCTGTGAGCAGATCTGCACAAGTCAGGTAACAGGCCCTGTGTGCAGCTGTGTGACAGGAATGCTGCAAAGAGATGGAAAGAGCTGTCGTGGTGAGCCACATGCACACACACGCACACACACACCCTTGTGTTAATCTTTAAAGTCCCAAGGAACCTCAATGCATGTTTTTTTTCTAATTAGGTTCTAGTGAGGTTTTTGCGGAGACACACTATAGGCCCACTTGTATAAAGTATGGATAATGTTCTAATAATAGTAAATGTCCATGTACATATATAGTGTTGTGAAAAGGTGTTTGTCCCTCATATACGTTTCTGTACATTATATTTAGTGGATTGTAATAGTATATTGCAATCGGGTTTTAGTAGTTAAATACTGACCATGATTTAGATCAGCTCTTTCCATCCCAAATCTGACTCTGGGTTATACAATCTGGGTGAAGGCAGCTCACAGCTTGTCCTGCCAGTTACGAAAACTCAGAGGACTCAGAAGGAAAAAGGTGTGAATGCCTGTTAGTCTGGAAAAGGTTACATGGCCATTTATAAGGCAAAGAAGGCCACTGATTTATGATCATAGTCATACTGTCCAAATGGAGAAAGTTTGGAACAGTAGTTAGTTCCCTCAAGAGTGAAAGCCCTCCTGACATCTAAGGAACAGCAGCAGGCCTTTTTTAACTTAGCTAGAGTCAGTGTTCATGACTCAACCATCAGACAAACACTGGGCAAGAATGAGATTTGTTTCAGAATAGCACAACGAATAACATTTCTATCCAAAAATAATATAAATGCTCATCTCAAGTTTACCAAAAAAACACCTAGATAATTCTCTAGGTGAGATGAGTTCTGGAACAATGTGTTATGGACAGTCGAATCTAAAGTGGAGCCATGTTAAACTCTGCATTTCAAATGAAAAACCTCTTTCTGAACTGAAGCTGAAGCTTACAGTGCTCAAATGTACACAAGCAAGCTTTTTTGCAATTTATCTTTATACATTGATTCAGTTTACATTCTGTATTTAATTCTGTACTTGACAATTGTATGACAATTTCTTCAGATTCAAACACATGATATTGATCAAAGGTTTAGAATCTGCATCTACAACAGAAACTCTCTGCGTATTTAAATACAATTTAATGAGATTACTCAAAAATAACTATTTAATTAATATCACATTGCTGCAAAATGATTACAGGGGTTAAGCAAGCTTTGTTTTCAAAAATGTTAAAATATTTTTTAATCCCATAACTGACTTAGAACAGTGTGTTTTGTAGTTCACTGTAAGGCATTGAGTCAGACTTCTTCCACCCACCCACAACTACACTCACCCACACCCCCCTACACACACAAACACACACGCATCTTTCTGCATATTAAATGTCAGCACAATCATCTTTGGATGGCACCTATCTCTGCCTGACTGTTCCACTCTGCTGTAACTCTAAACCAAAATGTATCTCATGCATACTGTATGAACTCAGATCCAGTAAAAGATGAACAGACAGAGTATGACTCACTCACACACACACATACACACAAAATACCTCACATACATCACATTCATCTATCTATCTATCTATCTATCTATCTATCTATCTATCTATTTATCTATCTATCTATCTACCTACCTGTCTATCTATCTATCTATCTATCTATCTATCTATCTATCTATCTATCTATCTATCTATCTATTTATCTATCTATCTATCTATCTATCTATCTATCAGTCTTTCTGTCTGCCCATCCGTCTATTAGTCTGTCTGTCTATTTATTTATGTGTCTCTGTCTGTCTGTCTATCTGACCATCCATAAATGTATAAATCCACCAAAATCCTTTATTCTTTCTTAACTCTTTACCTCTCTCTCTCTCTCTCTTTCTCACATCCACTGCGATCACTTATCTAACACTCATCTAATCTTTTTTTCCCCTGTTTCTCCATAGCTACCAGTTCCAGCAATGATCTCCAGGCCCTGGCTCCTTTGGTTGCCATTGGCGTTGGTGTTACCCTTCTAATACACACGCACACCTCCATGTTTTTCTCCTAACGCCAACTGAATCGTGGCCGCAAGGAGGAGAAAGGGAGTAGCAGCAAAAAAAAAAAAAAAAAGAAAAGAAAAAAAAACAAGGCAGAAAAAGAGAAGAAACAGAGGGACAAAACAATACGAGGGGAGTGCACATAACAACCATACACTGCAGGCCGGAGGAGCTCACAACATCACCAGCAGCTTTTCTACATCTGCAGAGAACTGTGACCACACGCCACGAGGCAAAGGGAGCTCCTGTCCAGCTGTATATGGATGCACTTCAAAAGAAAAGCAGCTTTGGTCCGACACTTTGTAAAATAGATCCACTTTTAAGACACTTGTCCAAAAGAATCTTGGTGCGTGGACCAGCCCTGAACAAGGCCGCCTGAAATGTTAGCGTTAGAGAGTCAGCTACTGAATATCACAGAGTAGGAAAGAGAGATTAGAGAGTGCAGTTTACTAGATTACAGAGATACCTGATAAACTCCACGCTGTGGAAGCTCGTGTTGCAGCAAATGGTTCAAATTCTCCGTGTGGGTTATATTTATGTTGGATTCAGCATTTTATGAATCACTCCATACTGTAGTTCTCAATTTGCCATTATTTGTTGATTATTTAATTCCCCTCTTTGCCATGATGAAGTATTGCTCAGATAAAACTTTGTTGTTCTGCACTGGATGTATATGCATTCAGTGTCTTTGAAGTATTTCCAAATACTATTAATGATGAATTCCCCTTAATAAACCACTTAGGATGCTGAAATAAACCTGAACAGCACAAATATCTTACAAAACCAACACAAGTATTCCATGTGTCTTTGATTAGCCTATATGTTTTACAGGATTTAGTAATTATACCTGTATATATTGCCCATTTTGTGAATGAAAGTGATGAACCATGTACTAAAATGTACTGTATTTGCTACTGAATAGAAATGACCATCAAGTTACATGGACATGCAACTAGCCTTGATGTATCACTCAATACTTGACCTAATGCTATGGGAAGCCAGAGGAATGTGTGTAACCAGATCACATGAACTGTGGGTCCTGCTGTACAATGGTAATAACAATGAATTACACAACAGATTAATGATGAATGAAACTGAGAAAAATGTCTGCCTATACCCTCCTTTAATGAGGATGCCTTGGGCTACTGTAGTGTTTTTTTAATCGCATATGTTTATTTGAGAATAAAGTGAGCACGTCTACACTACATCCACTCTACCCACTTTGAGTCTATTCAGGGTGTTTAGTCAGAGGTACCACCAGCCAAAAATACAACACTGCGTGTATGTGTGTTCATGTATTTCGCGCCTTGCGAGGACCCAGCGTGGCCGCAGTAACAGAAAACGTGAATGGGCTGGAGGTGGTGGGGACATTTTGCTATGATTTTGCTAAAAATGTGGAGATTTCATTTCGAAGGCCAAACGAACCTAAATATTAAAACCTGTAAAGATGTGGTTATGGCTGTTGAAATTAAGTTGAGGCAGATGCATGTGTCCATAGCGCAGTGGACGTTGCACCACAACGGTAGGAATACAAGCCGGGCGTGTGTGCGCGCGCGCGCGTGTCATCCGCGTCGCCAGGGCGACCGCTTGGGAGGCGGTTCCTTGAATCCGGCTTAAAAAACGAAAATACCTCCAGCTGGACGCTCGCTGTGTCTCTCCGTGGCTCTCCCCCTCTCGGTCTGCTGACAACTCTGGCGGCTTGTGTGTGAAACTGAACGACGCCGAATACGCCTGCAAGCGCCCCGTTTGTATTTCAGGACTGTTCGGTTAACGGGAGGATGAACTGGAACTCCGCCGGTAAGCGCGGTCGGTCGGTGGGTTGGTCGGTCGGTGGGTTGGACGGTTGGC